>NC_074686.1:23723936-24023936 GCF_029448725.1 Salvelinus fontinalis
GATTTGATGTAATTTTATCGGTGGCCAATGACCTTGAGCCTTCTTGGATGGGCACTTCTACTGTAACTCTATGGCAGCATCCAAGGGGCTTGAATTGTCGAGGTCTGCCCTTAGACTTGATGTTGACGTAGTGTCCCCATGAGTGACAGAACACTGAGCCAATCACCGCGGGAACTAGAGAACATTATCAACACCTACGCTCTGTATTTTCCGCTGGCTTCCCCACCAGCACAGAAAGCGCTGAGCTAGGCTGAAACACCTGCATTTTGGAGCTGCCTAACTCAAGAAAGCAAAAAAGAGACCATGTTTGTATGTGCCTTAATTAACTCAGTTATTATTCTTTCTTTTTTTACATTGTTTGCAAACTGATATGTGACACGTATTAATGCCAAAAATAACATGCAAAACAGGCCTGCCCCACATTCAGGGCTCTGCCCCACCTGCCCTGAATCACGGGTCGCCACTGTTGATCATTACTGTAAAATAACCTTTAGCTTTATGTGAGGTTTTACCTGATAAAATATAGCTATAGGCCTCTGAAGTGGCACCACAAATAGAACCCTGTTGTTATGGCACTGTATATACGGTGTGTGTGCTGTTACAGACAGAGAAAAAGCTTCTGTTGTGAAGAGCCTCCTTCACCCTGTTTTTTTCTGCATTTGATCTAAGAAATGTAAAAAGGTGGCATATAAGTAGTATTCCTAAGCTCCTCACAAAATAGATTTTAATGCTATTTTCTGTAGATGAAACCAGCAGCCAAAGTGTGTGCGTGTGCGTGTGCGTGTGCGTGTGCGTGTGTGTGTGTGTGTGTGTGTGTGTGTGTGTGTGTGTGTGTGTGTGTGTGTGTGTGTGTGTGTGTGTGTGTGTGTGTGTGTGTGTGTGTGGAGAGCCTCTGTAGGTCTGCTCTCAGAGATAAGTAGGGGAGATGTTTCCCCTCATTCAGAGAGGAGGAGTGGGATTCACTTTGATTTGAATATAGTGAATAGCCCTGATACACAGAGAAAAAACACACTAACCAAACATGCAAGCACACATTTGAAAATACACTCATCAATGTTTATGTGCATAAGGTGGACACCTACTGTATGCACGCCAAACACCCCCCCCCCCCCCCCCACACACACACACACTCATTCTTTCTTCCCAGTGCATCAGTCATACAGATGTCATATGCCCAGTGTCTGTTCCAAATAGCTAGTTCCCACAGACTGTCTAAGCCCTGCTGTCTGTCATGTGATTGGTCATGGTGGGGCTCACACACACACACACGCTGTGTACACCTCCGCAGGCCCTGTCAGAACCTTGAATACATACTTGGCAGACACACACTCACACAAACACACACCAACCACAGTCAGCTATATTTAGCCTCTGGCCACACTGGGAGTTTAGCTCATCAATTAGATGCCTGTGTAACTGTGCGTGCAGTGTGTTCTTTGCTCAACAAGGCTGTGTGTTGTGGAACTGGCCTGGAGACCGTTGGCAAGAAGCTGAAAAGGAGAACGGCTCAGGGTTATCATGGCTGCTGTGTATGGGCACATACACTGAGTGTACAAAACATTAGGAACATCTTCCTAATATTGAGTTGCACCCCCAACAAGGTGTCAAGCGTTCCACAGGGATGCTCACCCATGTTGACTCCAATGCTTCCCAAAGTTGTGTCAAGTTGGCTGGATGTCCTTTGAGTGGTGGACCATTCTTGATAAACATGGGAAACTGTTGAGCATGAAAAACACAGCAGCTTCGCAGTACTTGACACTCAAACCAGTGCGCCTGGCACCTACTACCATACCCCGTTCAAAGACAATCAAGTTTTTTCCCTTGCCCATTCACCCTCTGAATGGCAAACATACATAATCCATGTCTCAATTGTCTCACTGCTTAAAAATCCTAATTTAACCTGTTTCCTTCTCTTCATCTACACTGACTGAAGTGGATTTAACAGGTGTTATCAACAAGGGATCATAGCTTTCACTTGGATTCACCTGGTCAGTCTGTTATGGAAAGAGCAGGTGTTCCTAATGTTTTGTACATTCATTGTATATAGAGGCTATTTTCTCAACATTCCTTTTGCTGGATTTCCACCAGCACACACATAGGATGAACAGACCCTTGTAATTGAGTGAGTTAGTCTTGGTTGGAGTCCAACTGACTGTGGAGCTGTGTTGGGGGAGCGGGACGAACAAAAGACTGTTTGTGTTGGTGTGTGTGTGTCTCTGTGTGTGTCTGTGTGTGTGTGTGTGTGTGTGTGTGTGTGTGTGTGTGTGTGTGTGTGTGTGTGTGTGTGTGTGTGTGTGTGTGTGTGTGTGTGTGTGTGTGTGTGTGTGTGTGTGTGTGTGTGTGTGTACAGCAGTACAAACAGAAGGATTTAGGCAACAATGGCTAGATGAATGAAACAGTGTTGGACAATAACAACTTAAATAAAAGACAGACAGAGGAATGACAAACAGCTTGGTAACATATTGATGGGTTGGCTCTATAACAACCACGCCAGCAACAGAAACATTGATTAATCCAACCTTTAACTAATTTGTTGTAAATGTCACTAAACAAGCAAACCTCCATGAGTGATGAATAGCAGAACACTGTGAATATCACAACAAATGTTGTATTGATTGAGTTGTCTGTGTCTCTGTATCACCATACCTTCAGACCTTCAGTACACAGTACAGGCCATACAGGTCAATATGATATTCAGAATACAATTCATAATTCTGCCGACTGAAGTTAAACTCATTTACGTAGCTGGATCTCTCTTTTTGTTTCAATCTTTCTCTCTCTTGTCTCTTTTTCTCTCTGCCCCCCCCCCTCTCTCTGCCTCCCTCTCCCTATTTCCCCTTCTCTCTCTTTCTCTCTCTCTCCCTCCTTCTCTCAGTCTGCCTACCCCTTCCTGTCTCTCTCTGCACCTCGCTCTCCCCCTTCTCCCTCTCTCTCTCTCTCTCTCTCTCTCTCTCATAAAAAGACCTGACCTGGTGCCCTACACCAGCTGAGCAGTGAGAACGCTCTAACAACACATTTACTGGGTCATTGGTGTAACCTGCAACAGTCATAGAATGAGCTGAGAGCTCTGTGCTTTTCAGCCCCTGATGTTTGTTGTTATAGTAAATTACAGATAGATAGGGCAGCATAAGTGGATGTGTTGGGGGAAATGCTGAAGAAAAACAAGGTGGGGGAGATGCTGAAGAAAAACAAGTTGGGGGAGATGCTGAAGAAAAACAAGGTGGGGGAGATGCTGAAGAAAAACAAGGTGGGGAAGATGCTGAAGAAAAACAAGGTGGGAGAGATGCTGAAGAAAAACAAGGTGGGGGAGATGCTGAAGAAAAACAAGGTGGGGGATGGAAGAGAAGATGAGCAGAACAAAAGAGGGGAGTTGAAAGTAGGGTGGGGTTGGGGAATACAAAGTGAGAAAGACTGGAAAGTAGAAGGGGAGCTGGAGGGAGGAGGATAGAGGACAGAGCAGGGAGAGAAAGAGGGAAGGAGTGAGATTGAGAGAAAAATGGGGAGAAAGAGAAAAGCCTCCCCTCCCCTCTCCTCCACTCTTCCCCTCCTCTCATTTCCTCTCCCCTCTTCTCTTCTCCTCTTCTGTCTAGACAGAATCATGGTTGACCCACAGAAAGTAAAGAGAGAGAGAGAGGGAAGAGCAGTGGACAGGGTATTACCTTCCTCTCCTCCTGGGCAGTGGGCAGGTTGCTTGGCCCACAGGAAGGAATGGCCTCTTGCCTCCTCCTGTCTCCTGCTTCCCTGTCCTCTGGGTGACCTCCAGAGAGGGTATACTAACTAGCAGGAGTTATTGGTAAATCAGCCGCTGTCAGCACCGTGGTTATGCTGCATGGACACAGGCCAGTAATGAGAATGGGACTGGTAATAGCACCTGATGGAAAGTAGGAGAAGAGGGAGCCTGACTTTTTCTTTCTCTCACTTTTTTCACTCTCCTTTATTTGGGCCCTTCCCTCCTTCCTGAGGAGGTTTGTATTCTGTTTACGTTCTGTCGATCATCAATGCTGTTACCTTAAATTCCAAAACACAGGACAGCAAACTCTTTCTTTTGTCTCTCTCTCAGACCCCTCCCTTTCTTTCGCTCTCTCGCTGTCACTCGTACTCCTCTTCTTTATTCTGTCACCTCTCTCTTTTTATAGTTATCACTTTTGTTTTCTGTCAGGGATGGTGAGAGTGGCTGACTAACTGACTCGGGCGATGAAAAAGCAATAGCCTCGGACCTGTTTGTGTATGTATGCACCCACGTATGTGTGCGTTCGTGTGTATGTATGTGTACAGTATGTGTGTGCGTGCATGCAAGCGCACGGCTGCCTGACATGTATTGATTCTCTGGCACCAGCCTGCCTAGATTTAGAAATGCCAATACTAGCAACCCCCCAACTCTCTGGTTCATGTTGAGTTCACTTGTCATTTTCTATAATTCTGATAAAATCAAGATGCTTAACAATGATGTAGTTATCCAGCCAGCCAGGCAGTCAGGCTGTCCATGAGCTACCTAATATCTGATGGAATTGTTATTTTCCTTTTGGACGTTAAGCTGTATGATCAGTTACAGGCTGTGTCCTAAATGGTGCCCTATTGCCTATATAGTGCACTACTTTTGACCAGAGGCATATAGGCTCTGCTCAGAAGTAGTGCACTAAAGGGAATAGGGTGCCATTTGGGAGGCAGTGGGGGGGATCTATTTTCCCTTTCTCGGATGTCAGACTTTAAATTAGTGTTCTAGAACTAGTGTTGTTATTGTCTGGAAATGAAGTGTGTCGGTTGTTTGCATCTTTGTGAGGTAGAGTAACCATTTCTGAGTGCGTGGGGTGTGTCTTATCTTGTTAGTGTGTGTCTAAAGGATCATTCAGAGTCCACAGACGCAGAGACACGATAGTCCGGCGCCACATTGTGACATAGCAACGCGGCTCTGAGACCACCATCCTGCGGGGAACGCACAGCCCTAACCTCCCCAAAATCCCCAGACAACGCGGCTCTGAGACCACCATCCTGCGGGGAACGCACAGCCCTAACCTCCCCAAAAGCCCCAGACAACGCGGCTCTGAGACCACCATCCTGCGGGGAACGCACAGCCCTAACCTCCCCAAAACCCCCAGACAACGCGGCTCTGAGGCCACCATCCTGCTGGGAACGCACAGCCCTAACCTCCCCAAAATCCCCAGACAACGCGGCTCTGAGACCACCATCCTGCTGGGAACGCACAGCCCTAACCTCCCCAAAACCCCCAGACAACGCGGCTCTGAGACCACCATCCTGCGGGGAACGCACAGCCCTAACCTCCCCAAAACCCCCAGACAACGCGGCTCTGAGACCACCATCCTGCGGGGAACGCACAGCCCTAACCTCCCCAAAATCCCCAGACAACTTGGCTCTGCGTACGTGTCCTTTATTCATTTGAATGTTTTGACAGTTGGAGAAATAGCTTTAGCTGCGCTGAGAATTAGAAAGAATGAAAGCCAACGGTACAATATTCTAGAACACTGCTGTGCAGACGCGTACACATTTTGGACTCTGATAGACCCTCAAGTGTGCGCCTGCGTTTGAGATGACCATCGATACAGGGAGTACTGAAGGAGAGCTTAGGAGACTTTCAGCGCTAATCTGTGTGAAATCACAGGCCTCAGGGGCGTTGCGGGGCGAGATGAGGTGTAGAGAGGTGTAGGGAGGTGTAGAGAGGTGTAGGGAGGTGTAGAGAGGTGTAGAGAGGTGTAGGGAGGTGTAGATAGGTGTAGGGAGGTGTAGGGAGATGTAGGGAGAGGTAGAGAGGTGTAGAGAGGTGTAGAGAGGTGTAGAGAGGTGTAGGGAGATGTAGGGAGAGGTAGAGAGGTGTAGGGAGGTGTAGGGAGGTGTAGAGAGGTGTAGGGAGGTGTAGAGAGGTGTAGAGAGGTGTAGAGAAGTTTAGGGAGGTGTAGAGAGGTGTAGGGAGAGATGGGGTGATAGTAATGCTACTCTCTGATCAGAGGGTCCGGGGCTCACTGTGTGAAGCCGTCTGAACACCACTAATCCCCCCAGAGCCAATCAGAAGCTTGCTGGGCTGATCGTGAGGCTGTCTGGCTGGAGGATGGGGAGACTGAGGCTCCTTCACACCTCCACAGCAAACAGGGGGAGGATGGAGGGGAGAGAGGACCTGGGAAGGCAAGCGGAGGGAGGTTAAGAAGGAGGCTGGAGGGTTTCTCTGTGGAGGAAAGGCTCAGGTGTGTCTCTAAGTATTTTCCCGTAAGGAATATTTATTTCTAATATTATATTACAGCCTTTTTTGAGGGTAGGCTCAAGGAAAGAAAAAGTTATCTTTTATTTGACCGATTCCAGAGAGGAGACTGATTAGGTTTGGATGAATGCTTTGCTTCCTGCCTCTTCTCTTTCTCTACCTTTTTATACTCTTTTCTATTGAGGTAGTTCAGAGAGCTTTGTTAGTGTGATGAATTCACAGCCTTTTTAACTATTGAAAATGACATTTAGAGGTTTTTTCAAAGTTACAATATCGTTGATAGCAGCACATTCACGGTTAATTGGTCATTCACCTTATCCTCGCCTCTAATTGTACTCTCTCTTTTCTCTTTCTTTCTTTGAACTTATCTTCTTCTCCAATCCCCTCCCTCTCCCTATCTCCCCTTCTCTCTCTATCTCCCCCCTCTATTTCTCCCTCTCTCTCTCCCTGTCTCTCTCTGCCTACCCCTCCCTATCTCTCTCTGCTTCCTCCTTGAGGAAACGAAGGAGGATTTGATTGTTTCTGCTGAGCTCCACCATCACTTCCTCTGAAATGTAATGATTTCCCTCTGGGGAGAAAGGTTATTTTCTCTAAGAGGCTGAGGGATACAGGTGTATTATTATACTGCTACTGTACTCTCTTAGCATGATGTTAGACATTTTTTTTTAGATTTTTTAGATTATTTTTTTTGTCATTTAGCATCGGCTTTTATCCAGACCGACTTACAGTAGCAAAGTCACCAAGAGAAACAAGAACAGCCAAAAGACAGTGTTTTCCTGTTCTATGTGGTCAATGAGTGGAAGGTAGCCTTATAGTTACGAGTGTTCGGCCAGTAACAAAAGGTCGCTGGTTCGAATCCCTGGGCCGACTAGATTAAAAATCTGTCAATATGCCTTTGAGCAAGGAACTGCCACTAGAATAAAAGTGTGCGTTTCTGCTACTAGAAGCCATTTGTGAAGGTTTGAAGGTTCCCCTTAATTTAAAACTGAATTGACCCCAACCCTGGTGGGCTGGGATGTAAATATGACTTTTGCGGGTATTAGGAACATAGCTAATCGGAATAAACAAATGTTTGTAATTAAAGTATGCGTGTGTATCATTCTTTTTATTTACTGCATTTAACACGTTACGAGGACTAATAGCAAAAATACTCATTTGTTAAACAAATGCTCTTATTAACTGTAATGACCTCTAATGGTGTACACACACGCGCGCACGAGCTTGTGCGCACACACACATGTTGCTTACTGCTGATGAAAATGAGTCCAGCGGCACTGCCAGTTCTTTGTATGGGAGAAGTGTGTAAACAATGAGTGAACTCACATTAAGACACTTAGTGTAATTATACCATCTATATTGACCCTAATATCCAACAGGGGACCCATTGCATTGCTGTGGTACTTAAACTGCTTTCTCTAAATGAGCGTGTGTGTGTAAAGGAGACGACTTTATTGCCTGTTAGTTTGTAATGTAATGTCTCTCTCCTCCCTCTCCACCCCTGGCCTCTGCTACACTGCTAAACGTCCTAATAAACCAACCAAGCTCACCCGCACAGATATCAATGTTTATTAGCTATTGTCCTGAGAGGAACAAGGTTGTAATGTGATACTTGAGGTCCCAGAATGATCTCCAATGAGGTGGGAAATTTTAAGTGCTCAGTTATACATTTTACAATCACAGTGATTCCCTGTCTGTCCACTGTTCTGTTCTGTTTTTATCATATATCATTCTCTCTCTGTCTCTCATTCGGTCTCTCGCTCTTCCTCTGTCTCTCTCTCTCTCTTTTTCTCTCTGTCTCTCTTTCTCTCTGTTTATTGTGTGAAGTCATCCATTGTGAAGCTACAGTGCACTACACAGTCTCAGTTCATCTAAGGAGAGTAAAGAATGTTGATACTGTGAGATGCGTTTCTATAGACATTGATCCATGCTTTGGATCGTAGGGTTGAACTGAGACGTTGTCGTCAAAGCAAGAAAACTTAGAGAATGCAAGAATGCAAATGCAAATAGAATGCAACTACTCAATCAATGTGTCAGTGTCAGACAATGCATTCTCCATTGTTTCCTTACAGATAGCCCTCTCACATGGAATTAAACAAGTCCCATTGCGTGTACAGTATTATCTGTAGGCTATGTAACGGTTATGAAACAACTTCCAAACATCCCACTATGGTTGCATCCCAAAAGGCATCCTATTCACTATTTAGTGCACTACTTTTGACCAGTGCCCATAAGGCTCTGGGCCCTGGTGAAAATAGAATACTAAATAGTGAATAGTTTCCATTTTGGGATGTAGCCTATATTTTTAACAGTTACAGCATACAGAGCACTTGAACGCTGATCGGAAAAACATTTTACTTGTATTTTAATATTGTTTTCTTGGGAAGTTTGTTGTAAATAAGAATATTTGTGCGGGAAAGGTTTGTTGTAACCGAATAGATCATAAAGTAGGGGGCAGTTTGGTTTATTTAACGTGTGTGGGGTTTTTGTTGAGTGAGCAGGAGGAGAAAACAGAATGCCCCAAACTGTGTCAGAGTCACAGAGAACTGGAGAATATCAGGCTTCAAAACGCTTCCTTTTTTTCCTTATAGATGACGGATACTATTTAGACCACCATCACGGCCACACATTGCAAACTAAGACACAAACTGTGGAAAGACATGTACTAGCAGAGGGAATGAAAACATGTTGCCTGAACTGTGCAAAAAAGAAAGAAGGAGAGAAGGTGTCAAAATAAGTGGCGAAAAGAGAAGGGGAAAATAAATGTATCTTTCAGCACTTTTGGGGTTTGCGTGGTTTTGTTTCTCTGTTGGTGTGTTCTGTTTGCTCTTTCCACACTTCTCTCCTTCTCTCCTTGTATCCGTCTCTCCTTCCACACCTCCATCTCTCAGTCATTCCACCTCTACACCCCTCCATTTCCCGCACCCTTCTCCCCTCCTCTCCCTCTATTCCAGCCACCTCTTCACAACGTTATCCACCTGGAGTCCAATACATTTTCTCTCTTCTTTGTCAGGGAGCTCAGAATAATAGGATATCGTATGAAACATACTCCTGTATTTGTTTCCTTAAGGGTATTGGAGATGAAAATATCATTGTATCATTGACATGAAACACAAACGTACTTTATCTCCAATCTATTGAGAAATAATATTATCTTTGGCTATTGGTCAAGATTTGAAGTCATAAATAGGTGTGAAAATGTAACACATTATCATGTTTCAGGTAAGACCCAGATGCAGACAACGTCAAAGTAACAACAGTTTTGTCACGACTTCGACCGAGGCAGGCTCTCTTTCCCGTTCGGGTGGCGTTCGGCGGTCGTCGTCACCGGCCTATTAGCTGCCACTGATCCTTTTCTCCCCCTCCCTATGTGTTTATTGGGTTCACCTGTTTTGTATGAGGGGTAATTATTTGGGCTTATTTAATCAGCCGGCATTCACGTTTCTTTGTGCGGGATTGTTTGCGTGTAAGTAGTGGTGTGCTACATGTTTCTGGACTGAGTTCTTTTACCCCGTGTCTGGGGTTGGTTATAGTGTACACCCAGTGTGTTAATAGGGTGGACTAGATGATCCGTGTTCATTAAAGAACATTTTGGATTTGGCACCTGCTGTTTCCTGCGTGTTGACTCCACACTCTGACACCCAGGCCTTACAGAATCCCGCACCAAAAGAAATGGAGTCAGCAGGAGCAGCAGCCAACGCTCTCCCATCGATAGAGGAACGGGTGCTCCAGCATACCACTGTTCTCCACCGTATTGGAACAGCGATGGATGCGATGATGGAGCGAATGGATCGATGGGAGAGGAGTGGTTTCCTCTCTCCACCTTCGGCTCCTCCAGCCCAGGACTCTTCATTCCTCGGCTCCAGCGCTCTCCGTCTGACACTCCCGAGGGATTATGATGGATCGGCGGTGGGGTGCCAGGGGTTCCTACTCCAACTGGAACTGTACCTTGCCGCCGTAAGACCCACTCCCTCGGGAGCGGAGAGGGTGCGTGTCCTCGTCTCCTGCCTCACGGGTCGTGCTCTGGAGTGGGCCAACGCGGTCTGGAATGGTCCAGACTCGGCGAAGGAGCATTACCCAGAATTCACCCGCCGTTTTCGGGCCGTATTCGACCATCCTCCAGAGGGCCGAGCGGCGGGAAAACGACTGTTCCACCTTAGGCAGGAGAGGAGGAGCGCCCAGGATTACGCGCTGGAGTTCCGGACCCTGGCTGCAGGATCTGGGTGGAACGACAGGGCCCTTATTGATCGGTACCGGTGTAGTCTCCGGGGGGACGTCCGCAGGGAGCTAGCATGTCGGGACACCGCTCTTTCTCTGGATGAGCTGATTGACATGTCCATCCGTCTGGACAATCTGCTGGCTGCCCGCGGGCGTTCTGAGAGGGTCCTGTACGTTCCACCACCCAGTCCCTCCGCTCCTATTCCGATGGAGGTGGGAGGGGCTGGGCAGAGGGGTACCGGAGGAGGAGGCTCTCCCTGCACCAGCTGTGGTCGGAGAGGACACACGGCCGATCGGTGCTGGGGGGGTCCGTCTGGGAGTCGAGATGGCAGGCGGAACACTTCTCGATCACCCCAGGTGAGTCAGCACCAAACTCACCCAGAACCCCCTGTTAGTCACATGTTTGTCTTGATTTTTTTTCTTAAATTTTTCCCCTCTTCCCAGCATAGGGCGCTAGTCGATTCAGGCGCAGCTGGGAACTTTATGGATCGCGGACTCGCTCTTAGGTTAAGGGTTCCGCTTGTGCCGATAGATTCTCCCTTTCCCGTGCACTCCCTAGATAGCCGGCCATTAGGGTCAGGGGTGGTCAGGGAGACCACGGTTCCCCTGGACATGGTGACGCAGGGGAATCATAAGGAGCGTATCAGCTTTTATATTATTGATTCGCCTGCGTTTCCGGTGGTACTAGGGATTCCCTGGCTGGCCCGGCACAATCCTAAAATTTAGTGGAAACAGGGGGTTCTCCAGGGGTGGTCAAAGGAGTGTTCTGGAAGGTGTTTGGGAGTTTCCATCGGTGCCACGTCGGTGGAAAGTCCAGACCAGGGTTCCACGGTGTACATTCCCCCCGAGTATGCCGATTTGGCAATCGCTTTCTGTAAAAAGAAAGCGACTAAATTACCACCTTATCGACCGGGAAGGGATTGTGCGATAGATCTCCAGGTAGACGCTGCGCTTCCCAAGAGTCACGTGTACCCATTGTCCCAAGAGGAGACGGTGGCTATGGAGACATATGTCACTGAGTCTCTGGGACAGGGGTACATTCGGTCCTCCATCTCACCCGCCTCCTCGAGTTTCTTTTTTGTGAAGAAAAAGGAGGGAGGTTTGCGTCCGTGTATTGATTATAGAGGTCTAAATGCCATCACTGTGGGGTTTAGTTACCCACTACCTCTCATTGCTACGGCAATGGAATCATTTCACGGAGCGCAGTTCTTCACAAAATTGGATCTCAGGAGCGCGTATAGTCTGGTGCGTATTCGGAAAGGAGACGAGTGGAAAACCGCATTTAGTACCACATCGGGCCATTATGAGTACTGCGTCATGCCGAATGGGTTAAAGAATGCTCCAGCCGTTTTCCAATCCTTTGTAGACGATATTCTCAGGGACCTGCACGGGCAGGGAGTGGTTGTTTATATCGATGACATTCTGATCTACTCAGCCACTTACGCCGCGCATGTGTCTCTGGTACGCAAGGTGCTTAGTAGACTGCTGGAGCATGACCTATATGTCAAGGCTGAGAAGTGTGTGTTCTCCAAACGAGCCGTCTCTTTTCTGGGTTATCGCATTTCCACCTCGGGCGTGGTGGTAGGGAGTGACCGCATTAAGGCCGTGCGTAATTGGCCGACTCCGACCACGGTAAAGGAGGTGCAGCGGTTTTTGGGTTTTGCCAATTACTACCGGAGGTTTATCCGGGGTTTTGGCCAGGTGGCAGCTCCTATTACCTCACTGCTGAAGGGGGGTCCGGTGCGTTTGCAGTGGTCAGCAAAAGCGGACGGAGCTTTCAACAGGTTGAAGGCGCTGTTCACGGATGCGCCCGTGTTGGCACATCCGGATCCCTCTCTAGCATTCATAGTGGAGGTGGACGCGTCCGAGGCTGGGGTAGGTGCCGTGCTATCACAGCGCTCTGGTACGCCAACAAAACTCCACCCCTGTGCTTTCTTCTCGAAGAAACTCAGCCCAGCGGAGCGTAACTATGATGTGGGGGACCGGGAGTTGTTAGCAGTGGTCAGTGCCCTGAAGGTGTGGAGACACTGGCTTGAGGGGGCTAATCACCCTTTTCTCATCTGGACCGACCACCAGAATCTGGAGTATATTCGGGCAGCTAGGAGACTGAATCCACGTCAAGCAAGGTGGGCCATGTTCTTTACCCGATTCCAGTTTACCTTAACGTATAGACCGGGCTCCCAGAACGTAAAGGCGGATGCACTGTCCCGTTTATATGACTCGGACGATCGGCCCACCGAACCCACTCCCATCCTTCCCGCCTCTAGGCTGATAGCACCAGTGGTGTGGGAAGTGGACTCGGACATCGAACGGGCGTTACGGGCGGAACCCGCTCCTCCTCAGTGTCCGGTGGGGCGGAAATACGTGCCGCTTGGTGTTCGGGACAAATTGATTCGGTGGGCTCACGTTCTACCCTCCTTGGGTCACCCTGGGGTGAAGAGGACAGTGGGGAGCCTTCGGGGGAGGTATTGGTGGCCTACCTTGGCGAGAGACATTAGGGTTTATGTTTCCTCCTGTTCGGTATGCGCCCAGAGTAAGGCTCCTAGGCACCTTCCTAGAGGGAAGTTACAACCCCTCCCCGTTCCACAACGGCCTTGGTCGCACCTGTCCGTAGATTTTCTGACCGATCTTCCCCCGTCTCAGGGGAACACTACGGTACTGGTGATTGTGGATCGGTTCTCGAAGTCCTGTCGTCTCCTCCCGTTGCCCGGTATTCCTACAGCCCTACAGACTGCGGAGGCATTATTCACCCACGTCTTCCGGCACTACGGGGTGCCGGAGGACATAGTTTCTGATCGGGGCCCCCAATTCACGTCCCGAGTATGGAGGGCGTTTATGGAGCGTTTGGGGGTCTCGGTCAGCCTTACCTCCGGTTATCACCCTGAGAGTAATGGGCAGGTGGAGAGAGTGAACCAGGAGGTGGGTAGGTTTCTGCGGTCGTATTGCCAGGACCGGCCAGGGGAGTGGGCGAGATACATTCCCTGGGCCGAAATGGCCCAGAACTCACTACGCCACTCCTCTACTAACGTGTCCCCCTTTCAGTGTGTATTGGGGTACCAGCAGGTCCTGGCACCATGGCATCCGAGCCAGACCGAGGCTCCTGCGGTGGAGGAATGGGTGCAGCGCTCCAAGGAGACATGGAGAGCCGTCCAGGAATCACTTCAACAAGCTAGTGGACGGCAGAAGAGGAGTGCTGACCGCCACCGCAGTGAGGCCCCCGTGTTTGTACCGGGGGACAGGGTCTGGCTCTCGACCCGAAACCTGCCCCTCCGCTTGCCCTGCCGGAAGCTGGGTCCGCAGTGTGTAGGGCCCTTCAAAGTCCTGAGGAGAATAAACGAGGTGTGTTATCGATTACAACTCCCTTCCTATTATCGTATTAACCCCTCGTTTCATGTGTCTCTCCTCAGGCCAGTGGTAGCTGGTCCCCTGCAGGACGGTGAGGTACCGGAGGTCCCTCCTCCCCCTCTGGACATTGAGGGGACCCCGGCGTACAAGATACGGGCCATTCTGGACTCGAGACGCCGGGTGAGGGGCCTGCAGTACCTCGTGGACTGGGAGGGGTACGGTCCGGAGGAAAGGTGCTGGGTACCGGTGGGGGACATTTTGGATCCGTCTATGCAGAGGGATTTCCATCGCCTCCATCCGGATCGCCCTGCGCCTCGTCCTCCGGGTCGACCTCGAGGCCGGTGTCGGCGCGCTGCGGGAGCCGCGCGTCAGAGGGGGGGTACTGTCACGACTTCGACCGAGGCAGGCTCTCCTTCCCGTTCGGGTGGCGTTCGGCGGTCGTCGTCACCGGCCTATTAGCTGCCACTGATCCTTTTCTCCCCCTCCCTATGTGTTTATTGGGCGCACCTGTTTTGTATGAGGGGTAATTATTTGGGCTTATTTAATCAGCCGGCATTCACGTTTCTTTGTGCGGGATTGTTTGTGTGTAAGTAGTGGTGTGCTACATGTTTCTGGACTGAGTTCTTTTACCCCGTGTCTGGGGTTGGTTATAGTGTACACCCAGTGTGTTAATAGGGTGGACTAGATAGTCCGTGTTCATTAAAGAACATTTTGGATTTGGCACCTGCTGTTTCCTGCGTGTTGACTCCACACTCTGACACCCAGGCCTTACAAGTTTATTAATCGAACAGGGGCAGGTAAAAGGCAAGTCGAGGTCAGTAACCCAGAAAGGTGGGGCAAAGGTACAGGACGGCAGGCAGGCTCAGGAAACTAGGAAACAGGAACAATCGAGAGACAGGAACAGAGGGAAAAACGCTGGCAGGCTTGACGAAACAAAACAAACTGGCAACAGACAAACAGAGAACTCAGGTATAAATACATAGTGGTTAATGGAGAAAAGGGCCGACACCTGGAGTGGGATGGAGACAATCACAAAGACAGGTAAAACAGATCAGGGTGTGACACACATTTAATATTGAGTGTTGGCAAATGCTTTTGGGCAAGACTTGAGAGACAAGTTTAAAAATATACTTCCTCTCCAATGAGCTTCTAAACAAACATGGACATAACGGTCATGTTCATCCTAATAAACACCTTTTCAAATACATTATATACATTATTTTCATTATTTTCTCAATAAAATAAAAAATAAGGAAAATTAAAGTGGCAAAAAGGTATCTATCAGACAACGTGATAATTGAATCATTAAAGCTCAGGCACAAAAACTGAAAAAAAACTCACTATCTTTAGCATAGAACAAATTCATCGTGATCTTTATTTTCTGCATATCACATTACTTCCTAACCAGAGAATACTGAATGTGTGCATTGGCATGATCTCTAATTCCAGTGGAAAATGAGCTACCCGCTATATTCCTCTTTAGTCATGCGGCTTCAATTAAAAAAGCAGAATGCAACTAAATATACCTATCTGAACGCTGAGCGACCCAAGCAGGATTTACTGCCAGCGCTATAAACAGATCCTCCATCCTCCCCATTAATATCCTATCAAAAGTTTTTTCATTAAAAATAAATGGGAAATACTGTAAAAGATACCTGAAGTTGCTCTCTCTCTCTCTCAAGCGCACGCGCACTTTATGCAATGATTGAAAGTCTCTTTCCAGAGCTCAAACTAGATAGCAACAATGGCTACTACCTGCTACCTGTCCTGCATATCCCGAATGTGTAGCCTAAACGTCAAGCTTTGCTGCTTTGTCCGACCTTATTAAATTATGTGCTGTAGGACTTTTTTATGGTCTTGGCCTGCTGGGTTTTTGGCAGCGAGCTACAAGAGCTGCAGGAGCACTGATGCCAGAAAGTGTCTTATCTTGATAGACAGGTTCATTTTCACCTTCTAATTACAGATGGATCTAATCCAGGTGGATTCATTACATGGAAGGGCCTGTCTTATGGGGTAGATGGGGGTGGGGTGAGGGAGAGTTGGGTGGGTGGGAGTGCATGTGGGTTATTTTTACAGTGGGGTGAGCCAGGCGTGGGTGGCAGATGGTTGGTGCAGCTAGGTTACTGTTACAGTGGGGGGTGCAGGTGGTGTAACAGGGAGGGGGGCTGAAGGGTTCCTAATGTGGTATGGGAGGGAGGGGTGTGTGTGGAGAGGGAGGGAGGGGATGCAGGCACAGGTGGGTTACTGTTACAGTGGGGCGAGCTGTAGGGGGGCAGTTGGTGTATCCTGTACGTGGAGGGGGGGGGGGTTCTTTTTCAGCTCTCCGCTCTCTCCAGTCTCTCGGCTCTGCTACATTATTCATCAGCATCAAGGGGATAAGTCTCTCCTTCTCTGTAAAAGAGAAGAGCACAGCTGAGCCTTCCTGAAACGCTCTGTAAAACATGTTCATCCCATCCACGCAACATAATCACAAGTTATGACAAGAACTCATCAAGTCTTATTCAGTGTTTGCTGTTGAAGCCTTCAGTGTTTGGCTACTTTGCCAAGTACTTTCAGTAAGACAATAGCTATTATGTTGTTATTGATACGCACCCAGTATCAGTGGCAGGCTGTTGACTTTGACTGTTTCTAAACATACAACAGAACATGTAATCAGTGCTGAAGTCTCCTTGGGGTTGTGGAAGGGTTGGGGGTCACTTCAGTTTTCATTTTAGTCAAGCCAGCTGGTGAAATAAAGTTCACCCATTTGTCACTTAGGATTTTTCAATTTATGAATTAAGTAAATTCAATTCACTTCACGTCCTCAATTGAAAAATGAATTTAATAATGAATTGACCCCAAACCTAGTTTTAATTGAGCTTATATTGTAGTTGAAATTACATGTAAAATAGAAATACTGACTTTTTTATGGTGCTTTAATATGATAATCAGGCACATTTTAAGTCAGGATATTTTAAGTCACCAAGTTGAAGGAATGACTAATGAGCTAATTATTATTTTGGAGGGGCTGCGGATCTGACTTCTCTAGACCTCTCTTTCCGACAGCTAGGTCCAAAGCTTCTGCGCATGTGTGGGATTCTATACTTCATGCACAGTCTCTGCTCCACACGTTCGACTGCCCAGAAAACAGGCTACTCTGGCGAATGGCATTTGTTTAATAAAGTTAGGTCAAAGCTGAATCATTGGCTGCAAGAGCACATAATGATAGTATTCTACATAACAGAACGGAATATAATAGCATTGTATAACGTTATGATTCTACCACAACGGATCACCCACCCACTAGGGTAGTACTGTATAATGGGCTCATTAACAAGCTACACCTCCTCCCTCAACATTCAAGGAAGTAAAGCTCAGAAGTGGCCTATAGCAGGATAATGAATTAGACCCTAAGCAACTCTGGTACAACAAGGAAATCATTATATTTTTATAACGATATCAGCTTAAAGGTGTTATCTGCAATAGTTACTGCTGTTCAATGGCTATTTCTATACATGATTTATATTCACGGAAATATGAATTACGGATTGTAGCTCTAAAAACAGAGAGAGACGTGGGGAGCAGGGATATTAGTTATGTTGGGTCTCTGAAGGAGTTGGTGTATGTGTGTGTCACACATACACCAACTCCTTCAGAGGAGGTTAGTGGCACCGTAATTGGGGAGGACGGACTCGTGGTAATGGCTGGAGCGGAATGTGTGGAATGGTATTAAACACATGGTTTCTATGTGTTCATTGCCATTCCATTCACTCCGTTCCAGCCATTATTGTGAGCCGTCCTCCCCTCAGCAGCCTCCACTGTGTGTTTGTGTGTGTGTTGGGCATATTTCATGTGTGGTCATTAAGCATATTTGATGAGAGGAAATGAGAAGACAGGAAACACTGTGAGGAAGGGTGCATGGACACAATATAAAGAGATGATCAGAGAGATAGCAGGATTAAGTGTGTGTGTGTGACACATGCAGGGTTAGAGAGATGGCTAATGGGATGTTTAGATAGTCGTTGTGAGGTTCAGACTCCTACTGCTCACGATTTCATGACAAAGAGAAGAGAGAGAGAATTTGAGACAAAAGGAGAGAAAGGAAAACTTCAAACTGACTCTCATTTTAGGATCCATAGTGCACCCCTTCCCCAAACAACCACAAAGGACCAATATTTCTTATTCTTCCTAAAGATTTTTTCTGAACTGTAGGATGAGTTATTTCAACGCACATTGGTCATTTTGAAAAACATAAATTCCATAAATGTCATAGTTGAGTGTATCCTCTTCTTTTGATCACAAACAACATAACGTGCCAAACACTCAAACTACAGTATTATTCATATTTTATCAATTACAAACTTATTTTATGCAATGATAGGATTTAGATGAATGTAAAAGTCCCTGCCTGTAACAGTGCACATAATGCATACATTAAGTACCCGAGAAACAAATAGAGTCATAAAGATTCAGATTTAACTTTCCTAATTCTACTACGGATTTCAAATGGTAGTTCAATCATTCTTATTGCTGCACTAATGCACATGTGAGATAAACAACTGACACTTTACTTTATCAGTTCTGTTACCCACATGCCTGTTGTTTTCATGTCAACATAACCATTTTTCAAGTAACTATTTGTCATAAAATAATAATTTAAAAAACAGCAGGAGCGAAGTCGGCTTTTTGCTTTGCAGTCAAAAAAGCCTAGGCTCATAGCCTACGGTAAGTAGTTTTGGGGCTGTGGTGGATGCAGAAAAAAACCATTGCCCGTGCTGAAGACGTCTATATGGGTTCTGCTAATACAGAACTAGTAAAGGCCCAGCGCCCTACTTTTGTTCATTTTTTTTAAACAAAATATATTTGAGTGTTTACCAGCATTTGTAACTTGAGTCTGACAATTATCTGTACAAAACAGTTAATCTGATAATACTTGTGTAATATAAAAATACTTGCTCGATATATGTTTTACAGTTTCTTGAAATACTTTGCAAATGCAACTTATTTCTATGAAAACTGAAATGGTCCATTCATTCCTTTTCCATTTTAGTAGATGCTCTTATTCAGAGCAACTTACAGTAGTGAGTGCATACATTTTCATACTGGTCACCCGAACCCACAACCCTGGCATTGCAAGCACCGTGCTCTACCAACTTAGCCACATCATCACAAACCACATGATGTCTCAATGTACTCAATTACTGGACTGTCCATTGTTTTTCTTCATGGTGATGGAAAGTCTACATGTACAACCCTAGATGACAAGCCTATGTACAATACAGTAATGTATATTTACATTAAGTGGTTTGTAAGGATGGTAAATTAATACTGCACAAAAAGTGGCTGTTTTCCATGTTATTTGATCAAGAAAAATATTTACTTTGATGTGGATGTTTTGTGTCTTTGCCCATAACTTTGCGCCTTTTGATGTAAATGTTTGATGACAGGGTTTTGTTCTTACGGGATTATATTAGAATGACAATCGCAGAGAAAGGGACAGGGCAACAACTCTTACAATTCCAACTATTGAATCCTGCAAGATATTGTTCTTAATTATACAGCTACCTTTTTTTGCCAAAGTGGAGATGCTGAAAATATGTTTTTTCCCATGCTACAGACAGGGTTTTTCTTTATTTTCACTATTTTTTACGTTGTAGAACAGTAGTGAAGACGTCAAAACTGTGAAATAACACATATGGAATCATGTAGTAACCAAAAAAGTGTTAAACAAATCCAAATATTTTTTATATGTAGCCACCCTTTGCCTTGATGACAGCTTTGCACACTCTTGGCATTCTCTCAACCACCTTCATGAGTTAGTCACCTGGAATGTATTTCAATTAAGGTGTGCCTTGTTAAAAGTGAATTTGTGGAATTTCTTTCCTTAAGGCAATCAGTTGTGTTGTGACAAGGTATGGGTGGCATACAGAAGATAGCCCTATTTGGTAAAAGACCAAGTCCATATTATGGCAAGAACAGCTCAAATAAGCAAAGAGAAATGACAGTCCATCATTACTTTGAGACATGAAGGTTAGTCAATGTGGTACATTTCAAGAACTTTGAAAGTGTCTTCAAGTGTAGTTGCAAAAACCATCAAGCGCTATGATGAAACTGGCTCTCATGAGGACCACCACAAGAAAGGAAAACCCAGAGTTACCTCTGCTGCAGAAGATAAGTTCATTAGATTTACCAGCCTCAGAAATTGCAGCCGAAATAAATGCTTCACAGAGTTCAAGTAACAGACACATCTCAACATCAACTGTTCAGATGAGGATGTGTGAATCAAGACACGAGCAATGGACATTAGACCTGTGGAAATCTGTCCTTTGGTCTGATGAGTCCAAATTTGAGATGTTTGGTTCCAACCGCCATGTCTTTGTGATACGCAGAGTAGGTGAATGGATTATCTCTGCATGTGTGGTTCCCACTGTGAAGCATGGAAGAAGAGGTGTGATGGTGTGAGGGTGCTTTGCTGGTGACACTGTCAGTGATTTATTTAGAATTCAAGGCACACTTAACCAGCATGGCTACCACAGTTCTGCAGTGATATGCCATCCCATCTGGTTTGCGCTTAGTGGGATTATACTTTGTTTTTCAACAGGACAATGACCCAACACACCTCCAGCCTGTGTAAGGGCTATTTGACCAAGAAGGAGAGTGATGGAGTGCTGTGTCAGATGACTTGGCCTCCACAATCACCTGACCTCACATTGAGATGGTTTGGGATGAGTTGGACCGCAGAGTGAAGGAAAAGCAGCATATGTGGGAACTCCTTCAAGACTTTTGGAATAGCATTCCTCATGAAGCTGGTTGAGAGAACGCCAAGAGTGTGCAAAGCTGTCATCAAGGCAAACTTTGAAGAATCTAAAATCTATTTGGATTTGTTTAACACTTTTTTGGTTACTACATGATTCCGTATGTGTCATTTCATCGTTTTGATGTCTTCACTATTATTCTACAATGTAGAAAAATTCAAATAAAGAGAAATCCTTGAATGAGTAGCTGTGTCCAAACTTTTGACTGGTACTTTTTCTCTGTTTGGGAAAAAATATTTTTTCCCCCAAATATATATATATTAAAAAAATATATATAATTATTTTTCAGGGGGTGCTGCAGCACTCTCAGCACCCATACTTCATGCGGCTATGCCTAGGCTACATAGCTTTGCACTATATGGAATTTCTATAATCACATACTTCTTCACCATGTATCCCCCTTTCCCCTTCCTTTCATGGTTCATGCCCTTTCTGAAGTAGGCTAGGACCAAACAAGTGCATGAGACTTGACTTGAGTTACAATGCAAGGTTCATGCCCTTTCTGAAGCTGGCTAGGACCAAACAAGTGCATGAGATTTGACTTGAGTTACAATGTAAGATGTGTTTGTAATACTCGAAATGTCGAAATGTTATTCAAACATTGTTACAATGTTGCAATTACCCATAGTTGATCGCAGTAAAATTAAACACAATTTGTGTTTTTTAAATATTTTTCTTTATCAGATTGCTTAGTTTCGTTTTTATTGACACATAAAATGTATTGTCTTTGAAACATTTGTAGACTATAATTTTGTTCTGATACACTGTAATAGCCTAGGTGGTAGGCTAGATTGTGAACAAATCGAAGTGAGCTACTTGGACGCTTCATTTGAGATTCATAAATCAAATGAAACTTTTCATGAATTTAGACATGTGTTTTTATCGCAAGAAAATATAGTGTATATCGTTCTTTCGAGGGAAAAGAATGTTATGCGCTGTGAGCTCGAGCTGCCTGCCTTTTATCTTTCTGCCTGGCTCGCGCTGCTGCGCTGCTGCTGGTTGTGAGGCTCGCGCTGCACGGTGTGTGAGAATCCTGGGACTTGGTGATGTCAAACTGGTTGGGTCATTTGAAGGTTAGCTGCCTCGGATGGGTTCATAGAAAGTTCACTCGCATATATTAGGCAATTCAATCTTTCATTCCCTGTGTCCAAACTAGTAGGAAATGAGCTGCATGGAGGCAGGATAACCCATTCGTTTTCCGAACGGGGAGACGTGGTTTTAAAACGCGATCTGTGATATTTATAAGAAAAATATTTTCAATACGGCGGGCTCGAGCGAGGACGGTGTTGTTAATGGCACCGCACGGGACGGGACCGTGCAAAACATTTATACGATAAACACGTTGGGACGTTACGGAGCTGACTGACACCTTCTCATTACAACAACCGGACTCCGGAGGAAAATGGCAAATCATAATTTAGGTCAATTACAAGCTTTTAGCGGTGTTGTCTGTCATAGTTCTTGATTGTTTTAGTCTAGGAAGAAGACCAAGATTTTACGTGCCAAAAAAGGGTCGAATTTGATGGAGTTGTGTGCACTTATGTTTGCGATTCTTACCCACACCTCAATGACCCTTTAAAGGCACACAATAACAGGGTGACTGTTGCGACTAAGGGACATCATGTTTGACTGTATGGATGTGCTAGCGGTGAGTCCGGGACAAATGTTGGATTTCTACACTTCGCGTCCCTCTTCGTGCATGCTGCAAGAGAAGGCACTGAAAGCGTGCTTCAGCGGGCTCGCTCAGAGAGACTGGCAACACCGCCGGAGCGCACAGTGTAGGTTCACTTTTGTTCCCTTCCCTTTCATTTCATGTGTCAACAGCCTAGTAGCCTAATAACTGTAGCCTATCATAACAATGACATAATCAAATTATAATAGCCATGATGTGCCTGGCTTGTCCGATTGATCCCGCTATCTCTCTGATTATCTCTTTATATTGTGTCCATGCACCCTTCCTCACAGTGTTTCCTGTCTTCTCATTTCCTCTTGTCTAATATGCTTAATGACCAGACATGAAATATGCCCAACACACACACACACACACACACACACACACACACACACACACACACACACACACACACACACACACACACACACACACACACACACACACACACACACACACACTTCACTTGTGACTCCCACACCCCCATCATTGCCTCCTAAATCACCCTAATGTGCCATAAAGAGTGTTGTAGGGTGTACCTTTCTCTGAGTGTTAAGTGACTAGTTAGAAAACTTCTTCAAGAATTAAACAATAGAAGAGAATAAATACTTTATTGGCCATAATTTATTTTACAGAAATGTTCTCAAATGACTTGTAGAGCAGCCATTGAGTTAATTTGTAACAACTCACTTTTTTTTGTCCTGTCACTGTGACATGGCCCTATGCTTGAAGTGTTCCTCCTAGTCCTAGCCTTGTCATATTTCATCTGTACCCACTTGGTTAATACATTCTGGATGTGGAAACAGCTCCCTACAGCAGGCTGATGTATGTTCAGGTGCGATGTCTCAAATGCCACCCTACTCTCTACATTGTGTATTTATTTTGACCAGAGCTCTATGGGGAATAGGGTGCCATTTGGGACACAGACAGTATGTGATCCCCAGGTCCCTACATGGGGTTGAGGAATGTACAGAGTAAACATGGGCAAGCTGTGCCTTGACACCTCCCTCCCTCTGCCTTGACACATCCCTCCCTCTGCCTTGACACCTCCCTCCCTCTGCCTTGACACCTCCCTCCCTCTGCCTTGACACCTCCCTCCCTCTGCCTTGACACCTCCCTCCCTCTGCCTTGACACATCCCTCCCTCTGCCTTGACACCTCCCTCCCTCTGCCTTGACACCTCCCTCCCTCTGCCTTGACACCTCCCTCCCTCTGCCTTGACACCTCCCTCCCTCTGCCTTGACACCTCCCTCCCTCTGCTTCGACACCTCCCTCCCTCTGCCTTGACACCTCCCTCCCTCTGCCTTGACACCTCCCTCCCTCTGCCTTGACACCTCCCTCCCTCTGCTTCGACACCTCCCTCCCTCTGCCTTGACACCTCCCTCCCTCTGCCTTGACACCTCCCTCCCTCTGCCTTGACACCTCCCTCCCTCTGCCTTGACACCTCCCTCCCTCTGCCTTGACACCTCCCTCCCTCTGCCTTGACACCTCCCTCCCTCTGCTTCGACACCTCCCTCCCTCTGCCTTGACAAGTTTATCAAGATTGGAATTGTTGGGCAGTGTTTTTACAGCTAATGCTGGTTTGCCTGAGGCTTATGCTGTGCAGGTGTTTGTACACATGCATATACACACACTCTCATTCAAATAATTCATTCAATAATTCAATAATTCAATAATTCATTCAAACACATACAAGAACACACACATACATGTAATAGTGCCAGACATGCACACAAACATATACATTCGGCATTACTGTTTTGATTTGAGTTGTCCTTGATATCCTTGGTTTTTTCCTTTTTTTCTTTTCTTTTTTCCCTTGGTTGTTGGTGCATTGGGGGGTTCTTGGGGGTGGGGAATGGAATTAATTGTATTTTTTATAGATGTTTTTTCTTCTGGGGGGACTGTGGGAGGGGTCTCGAATGGTTGAGGGATAGCTATTGGGGAACTGTGCGGGAATCTTGGAGGGTTCGGGTTCACGTTTTTTGGCCTGGTGGGAGATCTGTCATCGTGCCCTTGAGCAGGGCATTGACCCTGGATGCTTCTGTGTGTCGCTCTGAATGGGAGTCTGTTGGATGACTGGTGTGGTGTAGTTGTTGAGCGGCTTCACTGCAAGTATATTGTATGTTTCGGATATTCAATAAAATATATATTTTTTTAAATGATTGGATTTGTTTTCAAAATTCATTGTGGGTCTGTGTAATCTGAGATAAATATGTGTCTCTGAAATGGTTTCTCTCTCTCAATTCAATTCAATTCAAAGGGCTTTATTGGCATGGAAAACATATGTTAACATTGTCAAAGCAAGTGAAATAGATCATAAACAAAAGTGAAATAAACAATCAAAAATGTATTCTCTCTCTCTGACACTGAATTAGATAAATGTCCTTTTCAAAAAGGTTAGCTGGCTACAATTGGAAAATGTCAACCTGTGCATTCTGAACGGCCTGTTCCATGGCTATAGACAGACCTGTTTTATACGGTCTATGAGAGACCCTTTTTTTCTGACAAGAATGATGGCACACAGCACACACTCTTTTTATACACTTCATATACAGAACATTGCTAAAAAAGCATTTTTTTACACACTGACTCACAGAAGCAGGCTAGCCTGTCTATCCTATCACACATTCAAGTCAGTGGTTTGCAGCTAGATAATAACCTTAGGTTATGGAATACTTAGCTTATCTGTGTGTGTTTGCCTGAGCCCCCTCCCAAAAAGCACGATCGCCGGCAAGTCAAGTGTTTGTTTATGCTCTCTCCCTGGCCCAGCCCCTACACTTGATTTATTTTGATAGTTTAATGACCAGAGAGCAGATAATGTTAAGCTGCCATGCTGTCTGTCACTTCACAACACTTCCCAGGACGTGTTTGCTAGAGGCACAAATCACAGCGAAGTGGCCCTTATCAGTAGCAGCGAAAGTGGAAAAGGTGGCTACTGCTACTCACCCCACTTCCCTGCGCTCCTACAGTAGGCTACTCTCTCCATTGTTTAAACTAAGCAATTCATCTCAACAATATGAATAGCCTCTCTTTATTTGTTTAATTAGATTTGTTTGTATTTTGTCTTTTTATGCCATATCAAGTATTGATAATTTGTTTATCTGGCAAAACAGATTTAATCCCACGTAAAATATATTCCTATTTATAAAACAATAATCACTGTAAGAATACATAATGAATGAAATGATAATAAATCAATACATCATATTTAAAATAATAACCATCATTTACAATTTTTCTTCATTTTAAATGGTTTGTAGATGCAAATTTCAGTTCTACATTTGCACCATCAAATTTGTCTGCAGTGAAAACCGTAGGTATGGCTTTGCTTTCATGACATTGTTGTTAAATCCTCATATTTCAGTTTTTACCTCATTTTGATCATCTCAATTGATGGTTTAGCTGAACTGTTATATGTGCAGACTGCATATATCGTATGAAAGGTTTGTGTGTGTGTGTGTGTTTGTCTGAACACCTTACATGAGAGAGAACAGAGAATGCTGTAACTGTATTCCATGGATTTATACTATTCTCCAGGTGTAGTAGCTAGGGCAGTGTACCCTTTGTCATTGATAAGACTTATCTGTGGTGTGATCACTAATAGAAAAGGTCATAAGTGAGTGTGTGTACGCGTGTGTGTGTGCTACGTAATTAAATCATCTTGAACATTAAAGTATAAGTAACTCATCACGGTCATTAATCACCACACACAAGGTGCATTTGATTAGCATTTCAATGCAATTAGAAAACCATTTGCCATTCATGCACAGAGGGTGTGTGTGTGTGTTGCAAATTACCCCGATAACAGACTCGCTTGAATTCATCACCAAGGCAATGGAGCGAAACAAGATAGAACCGATTGTGGTTTTCTTTATCTCCCCCACTATTTCATATGTATAGACTGCACATTAGCCTTGTGGCATTGGACTCATCTTGCAACACTTTGCCCTCTCTCATGTTTAAATAAGGACCTGTTAAAATTGGACTTTGATTTGATGAGCTTCCCGAAGAGGTCCTTGAAACTTTGTTTTTTATTAATTAATTTATTCAGTACAATGGAACCCACAAGGATTTAAATTAAATCTATTCACTATGAGCTGCGCTCCATACACACACACGCACACTTGTGCAGGCATGCACAAGCACATACACACACACACACACACACACACACACACACACACACACACACACACACACACACACACACTTGTGCAGAAATGCGCAAGCACGTTAGCACACACAAGCCTTCTTATTTTAGAATGAGCGGGAATACTAATTGTTGTGCGAAGGATACAATGAGAAGGGGTTGGTGTGCATGTGTACTTGTGTGTGTGTGTGTGTATTTGTGTGTGTGTGTGTATTTGTGTGTATTTGTGTGTGTGTGTTAAAGTAGAGGGATCAGTGGCATTGTGTTGAACATGAGAGGATGAATACAGAAGTGATATTATGATGTGCAATGCAGGCTCTAAAAACATAGACACACAGATAAATCTTTTCAAAATGTATAGCTTAGTTTTATATTAAGGACATTGTTATTTTTATTTGTTGGTTTTACATCATATAATAGACATCCAGGACAGTAATGTACAGCTATTCGTTACCATAGGTACTACTGTATTATGTATAGGCCTATAGATTTCAAGGTTATTGGAAAATGCCATTACTTTTTTCTATTAACTGAAAATCACAATATGAGGATCATCTTTGAGAAACTTGAGAATATTGTATGGATTCAGTCCTTTGAAAGGAATAGTAGTCATAGAATTCTAACAGTTCACGACAGTACAATATGACTGTTTTCTTTTTCTGTAATCGATATTGCTGTGGCTTTGGAAGCTGTAATCCCAAGGGCCGATGAAACATTCAAACGATTCACACGTTCACTTAAAGGGTCTAAGGGCTAGCCATTGTCAAATAAGTAAAGCACAATATTGATGGTAAAAAAACTTCTTCAGATATTGCTAAGGAGGTTAGTTGACTCCCATCCTATTGTCCTCTTATTCTTCTAGTGAAGTAGGTTATACAAAGAATTGCTGATTTGTATTGCATGGATTGTATATGACTTGGGCAGGCATAATAGTTCCTAAAGATTGTGTGTGTGTGTCTTTGTGTTTGTGGGTGTGTTTACGTGTATGTGTGTGCGCACTCACGTGTTTGTGTGTGTGCCTGCCTACTTAAGTGTGTATATTGTGTGTGTGTGTGTGTGTGTGTGTGCTTCCATACACATGTATCAACAGTCTCATGTTTTCTCTGCAGTTTCATCCGTGTAGCTGAATAACAACAATACACATCTTTCCAATGCATTGTTCTCCCTTTGTTGTAAACAGTGAGCAGACAGTCAGACCATGCTTCACATAACATTGTGATATAATATACAACTACAGCCTGTCATATGTATTCATTAGGGCCTGTCCCTGTTTTTCTCTTAATGTGATTCAGATAGGGACATGAAAGACCATGGTACAGCTTTCACACCAAGCTGATTCAGCGGGCATGTGAAACGACGTCGGAGGGGGATGGATGGATGGGGGGATAAAATGGAGGGTAGCAACTATGAAACGAAAGGGAAGCTGTCGGATGCTGGGTTGTGTTTAATAGAGATGAGTAGGGAGTTTTACTGGACCCCCGCTTTGAGACAGGAGGGACAACAGTCAGCACCGCATTCAGCACGCCAGCGACGGGGACAGAGGCTGCAGTGCTGGAACACCACACCACTGCCTGCTGGTTCCAGATCTGTCAGGCCATTCTCAATGTTTGGCACTGACAATGACCATAGGAATTGGCTATACAGCACAAACAGATCTGGGGCCATGCTATGCCACCCAAGGGGCCAGGGTTCCGGTTTGGAAGCACGGTTTCGACTGATCCTACAGTCTTGCTTCGGTACTGTAGTTTAACTGACATCTGGCCCAGAAAGACAATTTCCATAGACATCCCCATAGAGTCAAATTTGAACATTTCTAATAAGTCACTTTAGTCATCACCTTTGTGCACAAAACATCCATTTAATTATTCATATAATTGTCGCTGAGGACGATTTTAAATTTTCTATTCATCCAATCTCTGCCATGATGACATGAGCCTGCTCGCGCTGCTCCCTTTGTGCACTCAGTGTAGTGTGCATGTGAAGCTGGGCCATATAAACCTGATGGAACCCAGATATACCGTAGACGGTCCATGAATCGTAGATTACCTAGAAAAATGGTCGGAAATCTTGGATGCAGTTCACTTACTCTCCCGAGGAAGAAACTCCCATTATTCTTGAAGAGGGTTGAGAGAAGGCTGGAAGGCTGCATTTATTTGATTTCACTCGTAACATTTGTCAGATGTCACTCTGACATGATGGATGGTGACGCACTTTTATATGGCTGCTAAAAATGAAACAATTAGCAATAAATTAATTTTGACATTTGTGACCGACCGGCTCAATTTGGTTTTATGCAGCAAAATTTGCAGTTGTGTTTTTTTTTACATTGGATCAAAGTAGAGACTCAGAGCTAGAAAATGGTACATCATACACTACCGTTGAGGAACAATGGGAAAGTAATTCTGCTTTGAAAGTTTATCAACTTGTAACCTCACTTTTGAGAAAATGGCCCCTGAATATTTGGGACCTACAGGAGAGCTTTTCTTGGTCTACACCCATTCAGCATCGTTCACACCTTCTTAAGCTTTAACCTCACCCATCTCTTTAAGGATTCACATGTGAGGCTATGTACTAAACAACCAAAGATTTCAAGACTAAAGGCTGGTTTATACTACGTGTGTGTTCGTAAATTTAATCTGGAGTGCCAGAGTGTGCTCGGGCATTCAGAAATTCAGATCATTGTCAGATAGTCTGTTCGTAAATTCAGAGTATTTCGCTCTCTGAGCATTCAGAGCGCACACTGGACTATTTCGCCGAGAGGTAGGGTTGATCCGAGCGTTCTGACCTAACAACAGCAGTCAAGCACCCAAACTAACTGGTTAACGTTGGCTAGCTTGCTAGCTACTTCCAGGCACAAATGAGAGAACAGCTCACTCTGACCATTTTACTTGCCCTAGCAGAGCTGGTTAGGCTGTAATGTTATCCAGAGCGTTGGTGACTGCAACTGTGCTACTGGCAAACATTTTATTACACATTTTTGCCAACGTTTACTGACACTGGCCATATTCAACTGGTGTTGAGCGGTCGTAAATTCATCAGTTCCTAAGCCAGGCCTTTTATCCTTTGCTCCACCAAGAAAGCTCTCTCTTGTGACCCACCACCTGGATTCAGTCCTATGGAGCAACATTTGAAATTTTGTTTTTTACATTGGATAAAAGTAGACTGAGGGCTAGAAAATAGTAAACAACCAAATATTTCAAGACTAAAAGTGGTAAAAGTAGTAGCCTACAATAAGGGAAAACTCCAGGTAAAAATATACTTTATCTATTCCTTGGCCTATATCCTAATCTGACTTTGGTGCAGATCATGTTGTTCTTCACATTACCGTCTGTCATAAACACACACTTTATCAAATCTAAGTGTATTTGTCAAATGCACAGGATACAGAAGGTGTAAATGGTACAGTGAAGTGAAGATACAAATATTTGATAATTATTAGATGACTCTTACCTGACACGCTGGTCTAAATGGATGGGTCATGTGAAGGAAATGTTATAACCACCCCCCAGCAACATCTAGCGAAGTGGATGGGTCCCTATTGTCTAGACATGTACACATGTTCATAAAATTATCTCATCAAAAAAAGAAACAGCCCCTTTTCAGGACTCTGTCTTTCTAAGATAATTCGTAAAAATCCAAATAACTTCACAGATCTTCGTTGTAAAGGGTTTAAACACTGTTTCCCATGCTTGTTCAATGAACCATAAACAATTAATGAACATGCACCTGTGGAACGGTCGTTAAGACACTAACAGCTTATAGACGGTTGGCAATTAAGGCCACAGTTATGATAACTTAGAACACCAAAGAGGCCTTTTTACTGACTCTGAAAAACACCAAAAGAAAGATGCCCATGGTCCCTACTCGTGAACGTGCCTTAGGCATGCTGCAAGGAGGCATGAGGACTGCATATGTGGCCAGGGCATAAATTGCCATGTCCGTACTGTGAGACGCCTAAGACAGCGCTACAGGGAGACAGTATGGACAGCTGATCGTCCTCACAGTGGCAGACCACGTGTAACAACACCTGTACAGGATCGGTACATCCGAACATCACACCTGCGGGACAGGTACAGGATGGCAACAACAACTGCCCGAGTTACACCAGGAATGCACAATCTCTCCATCAGTGCTCAGACTGTCCTCAATAGGCTGAGAGAGGCTGGACTGAGGGCTTGTAGGCCTGTTGTAAGGCAGGTCTTCACCAGACATCACCGGCAACAACGTCGCCTATGGGCACAAACCCACCGTCGCTGGACCAGACAGGACTAGCAAAAAGTGATCTTCACTGACGAGTCGCGGTTGTCGTCGAATTCGGATTCGCGTTTATCATCGAAGGAATGAGCGTTACTCCGAGGCCTGTACTCTGGAGCGGGATCAATTTGGAGGTGGAGGGTCCGTCATGGTCTGGGGCGGTGTGTCACAGCATCATCAGACTGAGGTTGTCATTGGAGGCAATCTCAATGCTGTGCCTTACAGGGAAGACATCCTCCTCCCTCATGTGGTACCCTTCCCGCAGGCTCATCCTGACATGACCCTCCAGCATGACAATGCCACCAGCCATACTGCTCGTTCTGTTCGTGATTTCTTGCAAGACAGGAATGTCAGTGTTCTGCCTTGGCCAGTGAAGAGCCCGGATCTCAATCCCATTGAGCACGTCTGGGAGGGTGAGGGCTAGGGCCATTCCCCCCCAGAAATGTCCGGGAACTTGCAGGTGCCTTGGTGGAAGAGTGGTGTAACATCTCACAGCAAGAACTGGCAAATCTGTTGCAGTCCATGAGGAGATACACTTCAGTACTTAATGCAGCTGGTGACCACACCAGATACTGACTGTTACTTTTGATTTTGACCCCCCCACCCCCACCCCTTTGTTCAGGGACACATGATTCCATTTCTATTAGTCACATGTCTGTGGAACTTGTTCAGTTTATGTCTCAGTTGTTGAATCTTGTTATGTTCATACAAATATTTACACATGTTAAGTTTGCTGAAAATAAACGCAGTTGACAGTGAGAGGACGTTTCTTTTTTTGCTGAGTTTACAATAGATGACTGTAATCACCCCAAACACACCTGTCTATCTTGATGGGTCATGTAATCATTTGGCGAAGTGGAGTCTTTTGTTTAGACATGTAGCTAGCTAGCTAATCAATGAACCGGAATAATCCCAACTCATACTACTACCAATACAAACATTGTCATATAAAAAATAAAAAAAAGTTATTTAACCTTTATTTTACTAGGCAAGTCAGTTAAGAACAAATTCTTATTTACAATGACGGCCTACCGGGGAACAGTGGGTTAACCTCTACCGACCGACCCACCCTCCCGGATCCGGGATCCTCCTCATCAGAAACGCTGACTAGCATAGCCTAGCCTAGCGCCACAGGGAATATCATATAATATAATTTCATGAAATCACAAGTCCAATACAGCAAATGAAAGATAAACATCAAATCAAATCAAGTTTATTTTATATAGCCCTTCGTACATCAGCTAATATCTCGAAGTGCTGTACAGAAACCCAGCCTAAAACCCCAAACAGCAAGCAATGCAGGTGTAGAAGCACGGCGGCTAGGAAAAACTCCCAAGAAAGGCCAAAACCTAGGAAGAAACCTAGAGAGGAACCAGGCTATGAGGGGTGGCCAGTCCTCTTCTGGCTGTGCCGAGTGGAGATTATAACAGAACATGGCCAAGATGTTCAAATGTTCATAAATGACCAGCATGGTCAAATAATAATCAGGAGTAATTGTCAGTTGGCTTTTCATAGCCGATCATTAAGAGTATCTCTACCGCTCCTGCGGTCTCTAGAGAGTTGAAAACAGCAGGTCTGGGACAGGTAGCACGTCCGGTGGACAGGTCTGTGTTCCATAGCCGCAGGCAGAAACTGGAACAGTTGAAACTGGAACAGCAGCAAGGCCAGGTGGACTGGGGACAGCAAGGAGTCATCATGCCCGGTAGTCCTGACGCATGGTCCTAGGGCTCAGGTCCTCCAAGAGAGAGAAAGAAAGAGAGGAGAGAATTAGAGAGTGCATACTTAAATTCACACAGGACACCAGATAAGACAGGAGAAGTACTCCAGATATAACCAACTGACCCTAGCCCCCCGACACATAAACTACTGCAGCATAAATACTGGAGGCTGAGACAGGAGGGGTCAGGAGACACTGTGGCCCCATCCGATGATACCCCCGGACAGGGCCAAACAGGAAGGATATAACCCCACCCACTTTGCCAAAGCACAGCCCCCACACCACTAGAGGGATAACTTCAACCACCAACTTACCATCCTGAGACAAGGCCGAGTATAGCCCACAAAGATCTCCACCACAGCACAAACCAAGGGGGGTCGCCAACCCAGACAGGAAGATCACGTCAGTAACTCAACCCACTCAAGTGACGCACCCCTCCTAGGGACGGCATGAAAGAGCACCAGTAAGCCAGTGACTCAGCCCCTGTAATAGGGTTAGAGGCAGAGAATCCCAGTGGAGAGAGGGGAACCGGCCAGGCAGAGACAGCAAGGGCGGTTCGTTGCTCCAGAGCCTTTCCGTTCACCTTCACACTCCTGGGCCAGACTACACTCAATCATCTTGTGAATCCAACCAACATGTCCGATTTTTAAAATGTTTTACACCGAAAATACAACATATATTTATATTAGCTCACCACAATAGCGCAACACACAACGCCATTTTTTCACCGCAAAGATAGCTTTCACAAAACCCACAAATAGAGATAAAATTAATCACTAACCTTTGAACAACTTCATCAGATGACAGTCTTATAACATCATGTTATACAATACATTTATGTTTTGTTTGAAAATGTGCATATTTATAGCTACAAATCCTGGTTTTACATTGTGAACATGGCGCAAAAATGCTCCAAATTGTCCGGAGAAATTTTGGAGAGTCACATAATCTAACAGAAAAACTCATCATAAACTTTGCTGAAAAATACATGTTGGACATATAATAAAGATACACTGGTTCTTAATGCAAACGCTGTGTTAGATTTAAAAAAAAAAAACTTTTGTAAAAAGCACAGCATACAATAATCTGAGACATCGCTCAGCCATTCTCCACCATGTTGGAGTCAACATATTCAACAAAAATACGAAATAACATCATAAATATTCTCTTACCTTTGATGAACTTTCATCAGAATGCAGTGCCAGGAGTCCTTGTTCCACAATAAATCGTTGTTTTGTTTTAGAATGTCCGTTTCTTCTGTCGAATTAGCAACTTTGGCTAGCATAATGGTGCTCACGTGTCCATGAAAGTTTCGCGCATGGAACGAAAAATTCCAAAAGTCATAATAAAAGTCGAATAAACTGGTCAAACTCAGTTGAAAATCCATCTTTAGGATGTTTTTCTCGTATGTATCCAATAACGTCCCAGACGGAGCATTTCTTCGTGTCTACCTAACGCATTGCAGAAAACTATATGGTGCTCCCAGGTGCGCAGCAAAATACTGCCAATATGGCTGACCTGTCACTCCAAAAGCTCTCATTCGGTCCCACATCAGGCTAGACACCTCATTCAATGTTCTACTGCCTGTTGACATCTAGTGGAAGGCGTATGAAGTGCATACATATCCATAAATACAAGGCAATTGAATAGGAGCAGCCCTTCACAGAGACCCATTTCAGAATTTTCACTTCCTGTTTGGAAGTTTGCCTGCCAAATGAGTTCTGTTTTACTCACAGATATAATTCAAACAGTTTTAGAAACTTCAGAGTGTTTTCTATCCAATAGTAATAATAATATGCATATCATATGATCTAGAACAGAGTACGAGGCTGTTTAATTTGGGCACTATTTTTTCCAAAGTGGAAATGGCGCCCCCTATTAAGGAGAAGTTAACTGCCTTGTTCAGATTCATAGCTATAGTATGAATCTGCAGGTAGCTAAAGCTAACCACCTAGGTTCAATGTTAGCTAGCTAAAATTAGGCCATAACTAGCAATACAAATGGATTTCTGATTCAAATAATATTACCACACAGATCATGCGTGTAATGTTAGCTAGTGAGCCAGCAAGCTAACGTCCGCTAGCTAGCAAACAGTACGCTTTAAATTAGAAACTTATAGTGTTTGAAAATGTTGCTAGACTCTTACCCGTATACATGTATGAACGCTTTACAGCAGACTGGAACAATTTAACTCAGTTTTGTTTGTATTTACATCTTATTTGGCCATTGTTGTGTCAAGTCACTCCGGTTCACACTGACTGTGGCATGTGCAGAAAGTAGCCCATCAGAACTATTTGCAACTGATTTGTCGATAGCACCTAATAAATTCAATGTTGTTGAGAAAAGTAGCAAAACGTTTGTAGTTCTCGGTGGCTAACGTTATATATTTCAAAAATGCCGTAGTAGAAAGGACTGTCAACACATACTGAGCATGCTACATGGCAGACCAATCCAACCTCATCTCCCGGCATGTCCAGCCCATCATTTATCTCAGCCAATCATGGCTAGCAGGAAGGTTCCTGACTTTTTCCATGGCTAAACCAACTAGGTGTGAAATGTAAAAAATTGCAATACAAGTTTGTTATTAAGGCACCAGTAAGTTCACATGTTCCAGAAGGCATTTCTTTCAAAAAATGCCTTTTGATTTAAAAAAAGTTGTTGAAATGCCTCTCCTGTGAAGTAGTGACATGTGACATACACCTAGCTTCCTGAAATAGGTCACACATATTTTTTCAGTAAATAGCCATGGCACTATGGTCTATCAGGAATTCCATCATGCTTCCTTTTTAAAGCACATGTATGTCTATATCACCTTGTAGAATGCCAATTGCCATTAAATCTGGAGAGAAACATAATGGGGATGTATTCCAATCTGCTTTCTTATGCTTTAAGGAACTAGACATTTGCATGTTGAGAATGTGGTAATATTAGGTAAAACTTGAATATAACATGTTCTAAATGTTCTTGAAATGTTGAGAGGACCTCAAAGACAAGGTAAACATGTATACTGTCTGAAAGTCAATGAAATATTATGTTAAACCTAAAACAAATATTCTATGAACGTCATAAGAACTGACTTATTTGGAAAGTGGAAGGTGTTCTGGGTTACTTCCAGAGAGACACTTTCGATTTTTGGAGGGAGCATTTTAGTGAATGTTAAGAGAATAATAATATGTAATAAAAAAATATATGTATTTGAATGTTTTTGAGATGTTATCATCCTAATGTTAGATTAAACCCTAACTAGAACTTAATGGGAATCTTAACTAATGTTCTGGGAATGATCCCGGTTTGCTGGGTTGTCTATAGCTCAGAGATGTTTAATGCAGGTCTAATGCAGGTCTCCTTTACTGCTAAGAGCTGACGTCCGGACCAAATGACCTCTTAAAGTGCTTGCCGGGGAGTGGAGAATCATAACAACGTCGTCAGGCTCTTAGGGAAAGCATCTCTAAAGATTAAAAATAAACTTGTCACATTTATTCCTCTCTCTATTTGAAACCTTCTCTTTCCCTCTCTCTCTTCCTCTATCCCTCTCTCTCTCTCTTTCCCCCTCGTCTCTTTTTTTTCTTGTTGCACTTTAAGCTTTGAAGTGTCTCACACCTGTTGCGTTGCTCGGTCCCTGGTGTAGAGCGTAGCAGTGAGAGTTCTGGCTCTTTATACGCCCTCTGTCTCCATTTGACCTTTGACCTCAACAGATCACAGGGGGTCGCACAGAGCTCAAGGCAGGGAGGGCGGCTTGGAGGATAGCCGCAGTCACATAACTGGTATGAACCATGAACCTCTGAACCAAACTCAAAGTGCCGTTCAGTGGTTCAAACCAAGGTCCAGTTCCACACCCTGACACCTCTGGATAATCCCCTTTAGAAGCTGTGTCCCTTTAACAAATCTGTTTCAGCGGCTCTTCTAGCTGCAGTTTGATTGATTCCCCCTACTGGGAGACACTTTCGCACTTGATATGTGTCGTCTTGAAGACTGACTAGACAGACTGTTTCCCTGTGAGTTTTCAGCACCACCCCCCCACCTCTCAGCACCCCATGACCTCAGTCTGCCGGCAGTTTCCCTCGGTCTCTCTCCTAATCAAAAACAGACCAGCAGCACAAGTAGAACTTTTTCCTCGTCTTTCTCTAGACAATACATACAGTTAGATGACTGTTTTTTTATTGTTTCTATCTTCTCTTCCAGTTAGTGTTTAAAGAATTGAATTAAATGTGTACTACAGCCTACAGCCAGTGCTGTTCCCTCTCTCTCTCCCACCACAAAGCTGCTTCTAATTTGGAGTACTTTGGGTGAACTTTGACCGTTTCCTATTGACTCTCTATCTCCTCCCGCCTGGTGTATGTGAGCTGTTTGTCTCAGTGTGTGTGTGTGTGTGTGTGTGTGTGTGTGTGTGTGTGTGTGTGTGTGTGTGTGTGTGTGTGTGTGTGTGTGTGTGTGTGTGTGTGTGTGTGTGTGTGTGTGTGTGCTATGTGCTCCCTGCTCCTGCAAATAACCCAGAGGAAGAAGGGGAGAAAAACACTTCCAGCTTCGATAAACTGTCAGAGGAGAGGTGGAGTTGTGAAGGGAACTGGCGCTAAAAGGCTGTACTGTGGTATTGGCAGGACAGTTGCTGCACTGTGCAATACGGCGCTGTAGTGTCTACTAGCGATAGTAACCTGCTGTCTCGTTCTACCTGTTTATTCTCTCTCTGTTTGTTGAAGGTAGGGTTGGTGTAAATGGATCGCTGCAGTACAACAGTCATTTGGACATAACTGTGGTCTCATGATTACAGGGTAGAAACAGTCCATGTCCTGATTCTATGTCATTGTGATATCATTGTACAGTGTGTGTGTGTGTGTGTGTGTGTGTGTGTGTGTGTGTGTGTGTGTGTGTGTGTGTGTGTGTGTGTGTGTGTGTGTGTGTGTGTGTGTGTGTGTGTGTGTGTGTGTGTGTGTGTGTGTGTGTGTGTGTGTGTGTGTGTGTGTGTGTGTGTGTGTGTGTGTGTGTGTGTGTGGAACAGATCTTGCCTTAGGTACCTCCCTGCTAGCCATCTGTGAGGTTTGTGGACATCACAGATTGTTTTGTTTTCATGTCACTGGTCATCTAGCTATCTGACCCTCAGTGTGGGGACAATGTGGTGAACAGGGGGTAGGGACAGGTGGACACAGTGAGGATAGACATGGTTGACTGGCCCACAAATTATTTTTAACTGCCCTATAGGACCCTCCTCACTTCTAAAGAGTTCTTCTTCTACTTCTACTTCTTCTACTACTTCTACTTCTACTACTTCTACTTCTTCTTCTACTTCTTCTACTTCTACTTTTTCTTCTACTTCTTCTACTTCTACTTCTTCTACTTCTACTACTATTTCTACTTCTTCTTCTACTTCTACTTCTCTTCTACTTCTTCTTCTACTTCTACTTCTTCTTCTACTTCTACTTCTACTTCTTCTTCTACTTCTACTTCTACTTCTACTTCTTCTACTTCTACTTCTTCTTCTACTTCTACTACTACTTCTACTTCTACTTCTCCTTCTTCTTCTTGGGGCGGCAGGTAGCCTAGGGGTTAGAGCGTTGGCCTAGTAACCGCAAGGTTGCTAGATTGAATCCCTGAGCTGACAAGGTAAAAATCTGTCGTTCTGCCCCTGAACAAGGCAATTAACCCACTGTTCCTAGGCCGTCATTGTAAATAAGAATATTTTCTTAACTGACTTGCCTAGTTAAATAAAGGTTAAATCACCACCACCCACAGCAAGCCATAGCCATAACAAGGCTCCTTCCTAACTCAGCCTGTGTGTTTTCCATTAGTCTTTCCCCTCATTCAGAGATTGCCCCCCCTTCCTCCTCCTCCAGGCCGGGTGTGTTTTCCTGTCTGACCCTGCTGGCTGGTTTAGCAGGGGGTTAAGAGTTCAGCAGAATAAGCTTCGAGACATTTTTTTCATACACACACACACACAATCACACGCAAACACACACACAGAGTATACGCACACTGACACACACTGCTCCCACCCCTTGGCTCGCCTGGTCTGTCGCTGGTCTGTAGTCTCTGTAATGGTGCTGGTTTATACCTATGTTAACATGCGGTGAAGTCAGTTTGCTGCAAAGCCAGCGCCAGAAAATGGAGCAAAGGCTCCCCAGCGCCCGATAGGGCCTATACATCGCTCTAGACACACAGTTACACACACAGTTACACACACACACACACACACACACACACACACACACACACACACACACACACACACACACACACACACACACACACACACACACACCACCAAAGGGGGGAAATGCATCTGCCTTTATGTGCTCCATCTGTCTGCAGGTAGCCACACTCCCAGAACCAACCATGAGTTTCAAATGGGCAGCGCTGGGCAGAAGTGTGTTGTTTGCCTGTGTGTGTGTGTGTGTGTGTGTGTGTGTGTCTACTGCTCTCCCTCTTTCCCATGTGTAATGATCCAAGGCATTGGAAACACTCTGAAGGCCTATTCTATCAGTTCCAATGTGTTGTATTCTACACAACATGTAGTTGCATCTGTAGTGTTCAGTACTGTACCAGCTGGGAAGACTTGTATACATTTCTATCATGGTCGTTGTGCCACATCTCCCTGATGTGAACACGCCACAGCTTGTTTTACATATTACACGTCATATTCCATGTGATACATGTCCCTTGATGTCGCCATCCACACACACACACACACACACACACACACACACACACACACACACACACACACACACACACACACACACACACACACACACACACACACACACACACACACACACACACACACACACACACACACACATACATACTTTTACATATTACATCTGATACAACATATGATACAGGTCCCCCCACTGTCTCTGGCTCTGCACGGCTTGTCTCTCTCCCTCATGTTACATATTAAAGTGGTAGATCGTATCTCCCTCCCTGTGACAGTGTGTGTGTATGTGTGTGTGTGTAATCTGTAGTCTGTGGCTTCTGCATTTTGTAGGCTATAGTGAGCTAGTTCACACACACACACACACACACACACACACACACACACACACACACACACACACACACACACACACACACACACACACACACACACACACACACACACACACACACACACACACACACACACACACACACACACACACAGCTAGCTGACCTGACTTAAAGTAAAACAAATATCTTTCTGTCCTGGTTAATTATACCGGGTTCCAGGAAGAGGGTGTTTGTAAGTCAGAGAGAGAAAAAAATGTTTTAACCCTTTTTCTCCACAATTTTGTGATATCCAATTGATAGTTACAGTCTTGTCTCATCGCTGCAACTCCTGTACTAACTCGGGAGGTCGAAAGCAGTGCGCCCTCCAAAATACAACCCAACCAAACCGCATTGCCCACATAACCCGGAGAGAGCAGCCGCACCAATGTGTCGGAGGAAACACCGTACACCTGGCGACCGTGTCAGCGCGCACTGCGCCCGCCACATGAGTCACTAGTGTGCGATGGGACAAGGACATCCCTGCCAGCCAAACCCTCCCCTAACCAGGACGATGCTGAGCCAATTGTGTGCCGCCCCATGGGTCTCCTGGTCGCGGCCGTTTGCAACAGAGCCTGGATTCGAACCCAGAATCTCTAGTGGCACAGCTAGCACTGCGATGCCTTAGACCACTGCACCACTCAGGAGGCCTGCGAAAGTGAACATTACTGCAAGTTGACTGTTTTAATTTATTTACGCTCAAGCGATTTAATGACTATTTGGACTAACATACAGTCTGTGAACAAGCACTATTGAAATTCTAAAGATCCATCAGCGATGTGTGCGTAGTACGATATTGATTACTGTCAGCATCAAACTGCATACAGATGATAGCAAAGTGACTCACTCCAACTGACTAGCCAGTTGCACTAGTTTCTGTTTGCTTTGGGATTTGATTGACGAATAACACGCACGTCTGTTTGATTCACCAGAGGGGAAGCAGAGGTCACTGTGAATCATGCAGTAGCACTAATATTCACCGTCATGGCAGTTCTACACTCACACTGTCCTTTAATACCACAAAGAGATTGGCAATATACTGTAACAGTTAAACAAACACACACACACACACACACACACACACACACACACACACACACACACACACACACACACACACACACACACACACACACAATGAGTCAATTTGACCCATTTTTGACAAATCTACTGTAATGTGTCAAATTGACCCAGGACACCTTTTTGAACATAATACAAGGGTAAGTTGAACCTCAGGGGAATTCTGCATGGGGTCAAGGGTCAGGAACAGATCACGGGGTTGCTCTCTAATAGATGTATAATTGAGCTTGAGCTGATGAAGTATGGAATAATGTAATCTAATCAACCAACCAACCTGCTGCCAACCAACCAACACTGCTCTGCTCTGCTCCCTGCAGATAGATCTATAGATGGGCAGGCCCTGGACAAGCCACATATATTCCTGAGTTCAGTTGCAGAATTCGGGGAATTTTCAATACGTTTTCTGATTTTCTCTAAATCCCGGTTGGAGGATTCTCAGAAACAGGGAGGAACAAGCAGGAAATCCGCATTCCTCCACCCAGGATTTCTGGAAAAGCAGGGGATTTATTGAACGTTTTGCAACCCTACTCCAGAGCTATATGGGAGCAAGGCGCTAGATAAATTGGTTGCTGGTAGGCTATAACATGATGTCATCACAGCCTATTTCCACTTTAATATAAAAACATTTTGATCAACCTTTTAACTTTTGTGTTAAAACTCAGTCAAGTCACAGGTGGACTTTTCAAAACCTATTAGAAAGAAACCCACTGGCTGAAAAGTTTGTTTTTGTTCACTCTGAATGACCGCTGTCAGGCCAGAGATGTAGTTCTGAGAACTCATTCCAGGGTTCTGGAGGTTCTATATCAACTCATTAAATATCACAATGTTTGTGTTTCCGTTCCAATAACATCAAAATAGAAATAAAGTGGCCACTCAGACCCACTGTTGGATGAGTATGTGGACACAGTAATTGTATGCCAAAGATTTGCAACTGTCTGCCCTGATTTCAGTTAATTCAGTACCTTTAGTTCACTCACTCAGGAAATGGGTTTTGAATGCCCTATCATTACCACGTATCTTGTCCCATACTAAAACTTGAATCATCTTCTTCATTATGCAATTTTTCTTCCAATTGGGATGAATAAAGAACTACTACATCTTCTTCATCATCTTCTTCTGTTGTGTCTCTGCAGCCATCGAGACCCAGAGCACCAGTTCTGAGGAGCTGGTCCCAAGCCCCCCGTCCCCCCTGCCCCCGCCCCGCGTCTACAAGCCCTGCTTCGTGTGCCAGGACAAGTCCTCGGGGTACCACTATGGTGTCAGCGCCTGCGAAGGCTGCAAGGTAAGACATACACACCAAAACCAGCAACATTCACACCAAAACCAGCAACAGTCACACCAAAACCAGCAACATTCACACCTAAACCAGCAACAGTCACACCAAAACCATCAACATACACACCAAAACCAGCAACATACACACCAAAACCAGCCACATATACCAAAACCAGCAGCATATACACCAAAACCAGCAACCTACACACCAAAACCAGCAACATACACCCCAAAACCATCAACATTCACACCAAAACCAGCAACAAACACACCAAAACCAGCAACATTCACACCAAAACATCAACATTCACACCAAAACCAGCAACCTACACACCAAAACCAGCAACATTCACACCAAAACCAGCAACTTACACACCAAAACCATCAACATTCACACCAAAACCAGCAGACCTCTCGAGCCAGACGTTTTCCTCACAACTTGACCTAACCAGAAATGAAGGTCACTTCGTGAGGAATAACCTCTGATTGATGTTGTACACAGTCTATCAATGCAGCTGTACCTGACTGTGCATACTGGATGTACCAGTGTACTGTACGTACAGAACATACAACCTGTTGGTTCAAACTCCAGTCCAGTGTGGTTTTGGAGGCTGAATATGCATCTTCATTATCACTCTCCTGCTGCAATTAGAATGCTGGAATCTCAGGAATCCTTTGGAGTTTAGGCCTGGGGGGGAGGGGGGGGTTGAATAAGACGCTATAAGTCCCAGTGTGACCCCGTACCTACAGCCCTGTGACCTGCGAATACCACCTAGAGTCAGACATACTGCAAATATACACAGTACCATGGAGGTATAGTTAAGCAATAAGGCCCGAGGGGGTGTGGTATATGGCCAATATACCACAGCTAAGGCCAGTACGAAAACACGATGCAACGCGGAGTGCCTGGACACAGCCCTTAGCAGTGCTATATTGGCAATATATCACAAACCCACAAGGAGCCTTATTGCTATTGTTGCTTATTGCTGATATACGGTCTGATATACCATGGCTTTCAGCCAATCAGAATGCAGGGCTCAAACCACCCAGTTTATAACAGACCATATACCACGGAGATGACAAAGCATGTCTTTTTACTGCTCTAATTATTTAATTAGGCCAAACACATTCCTTCTATTACTGCACCCTGACTGGACTGCAGATGGTATTCCTTCCTTTCTGTTTCTCTTTCTCCACTGAGTGGCTGGTAGCAGGATTTAAATATAGCAGAATTCATGCTAGAATAGCTTTGATTTCTGTGACATCTTGCCTCGGAAGGGATTAGACCAGGGATTATGCTTTTTCTGTGTTGTATTCTTCTCCATGGCGAGGGCATTGTTGTCATGGGGTGTGAGGGCCGAGCCCCTCCATTGGACAGAGTCAATTGAGCATTTTTTAAATTTTTTTTTTATTTTACCGTTATTTTACCAGGTAAGTTGACTGAGAACACGTTCTCATTTGCAGCAACGACCTGGGGAATAGTTACAGGGGAGAGGAGGGGGATGAATGAGCCAATTGTAAGCTGGGAATTATTAGGTGACCATGATGGTTTGAGGGCCAGATTGGGAATTTAGCCAGGACACCGGGGTTAACACCCCTACTCTTACGATAAGTGCCATGGGATCTTTAATGACCTCAGAGAGTCAGGACACCCGTTTAACGTCCCATCCGAAAGACGGCACCCTACACAGGGCAGTGTCCCCAATCACTGCCCTGGGGCATTGGGATATTTTTTAGACCAGAGGAAAGAGTGCCTCCTACTGGCCCTCCAACACCACTTCCAGCAGCATCTGGTCTCCCATCCAGGGACTGACCAGGACCAACCCTGCTTAGCTTCAGAAGCAAGCCTGCAGTGGTATGCAGGGTGGTATGCTGCTGGCATGCTCGTTCTCTCAAATCAAATCAAATGTTATTGGTCACATACACATGTTTAGCAGATGTTATTGCGGGTGTAGCGAAATGCTTATGTTTCTAGCTCCAACAGTGCAGTAATATCTAACAATTTCACAACAATACACTCAATACAAACAAAAATGGAATTAAGAATATATAAATATTTGGATGAGCAATGTCGGAGCGGCATAGACTAAAATACAGTAGAATAGAATGGAATACAGTATATACATATGAGATGAGTAATGCAAAATATGTAAAACTTATTAAAGTGACTAGTGTTCCATTATTAACGTAGCCAGTGATTTCAAGTCTATGTATATAGGGCAGCAGCCTCTAAAGTGCTTCTGATGTCTATTTAACAGTCTAATGGCCTTGAGCTAGAAGCTGTTTTTCAGTCTCTCGGTCAAAGCTTTGATGCACCTGTACTGACCTCGCCTTCTGGATGATAGCGGTGTGAACAGGCAGTAGCTTGGGTGGTTGTTGTCCTTGATGATCTTTTTGACCTTCCTGTGACAGCGGGTGCTGTAGGTGTCCTGGAGGGCAGGTAGTTTGCCCACAATGACGCATATGCCCACATACGCTCATGCGTTTTGCAGACCGCACCACCCTCTAGAGAGCCTTGCGGTTGCGGACCGTGCAGTTGCCGTACTAGGTGGTGATACAGCCCGACAAGATGCTCTCAATTGTGCATCTGTAAAAGTTTCTGAGGGTTTTAGGTGCCAAACCAAATTTCTTCAGCTGTTGCGCCTTCTTCAACACACTGTCTGTGTGGGTGGACCATTTCAGTTTGTCAGTGATGTGTATGCCGAGGAACTTGAAGCTTTCCACCTTCTCCACTGCGGTCCCGTCGATGTGGATAGGGGGGTGCACCCTCTGCTGTTTCCTGAAGTCCACGATCAGCTCCTTTGTTTTGTTGACGTTGAGTGAGAGGATATTTTCCTGGCACCACTCTCCCAGGGCCCTCACCTCCTCCATGTAGGCTGTCTCATCATTGTTGGTAATCAGGCCTACTACTGTTGTGTCATCTGCAAACTTGATGATTGAGTTGGAGGCGTGCGTGGCCACGCAGTCATGGGTGAACAGGGAGTACAGGAGGGTATTTAGCACGCACTCTTGTGGGGCCAGTGTTGAGGATTAGCGAAGTAGAGGTGTTGTTTCCTACCTTCACCGCCTGGGGACGGCCCGTCAGGAAGTCCAGGACCCAGTTGCACAGGGCTGGGTTCAGACCCAGGGCCCAGAGCTTAATGATGAGCTTGGAGGGTACAGCGGTGTTGAATGCTGCTCTATAGTCAATGAACAGCATTCTTACATAGGTATTCCTTTTGGACAGATGGGATAGGGCAGTGTGCAGTGCAATGGCGATTGCATCGTCTGTGGATCTATTGCGGTGGTAAGCAAATAGAAGTGGGTCTAGGGTGTAAGGTAAGGTAGAGGTGATATGATCCTGAACTAGCCTCTCAAAGCACTTCATAATGACAGAAGTGAGTGCTACGGGGCAATAGTCATTTAGTTCAGTTACCTTAGCTTTCTTGGGTACAGGAACAGTGGTGGACATCTTGAAGCAAGTGGGGACAGCAGACTGGGATAGGGAGAGATTGAAAATGTCCGTAAACACTCCAGCCAGCTGGTCTGCACATGCTCTGAGGACGTGGGAGGAGAAAATGGAGTCGTGATCAGATTTGCCGAAGGGTGGAGGAGAGGCTTGTAGGCATTTTGAAAGTTGAGTAGCAGTGTTCCAATGGTTTTCCAGAGCGAGTACTACAGTCAATGTTTTGGTAGAACTTCGGTAGTGTTTTCCTCAAATGTACTTTGTTAAAATCCCTAGCTACAATAAATGCGGCCTTAGGATGTGTGGTTACCAGTTTGCATGAAGTCCAGTGTAGATCTTTGAGGGCAGTCGTGGTATTGGCTTGAGGGGGAATATACACGGCTGTGACTATAACCAAAGATAATTATATTGGGTGGTAAAACGGTTGGCATTTGATTGTGAGGTATTCTAGGTCGGATGAACAAAAGGACTTGAGTTTCTGTATGTTATCACAATCATACCATGAGTAGTTAATCATGAAACATACACCCCGCCTTTCTTCTTCCCAGAGAGTTCTTTATTTCTGTATGCGTGATATACTGAGAACCCAGATGGCTGTATGGACGGGGACAGTATATCCCAAGAGAACCATGTTTCCATGAAACAGAGTATGTTTCAATCCCTGATGTCTTTCTGGAAGGAGATCCTCGCCATGAGCTCATCTATTTTATTATCCAAAGACCGAAAATTAGCGTGTAATATACTCGGAAGCGGTGTATGGTGTGCACGCCTCCTGAGTCGGACTAGAAGTCTTCACCGAATACCTCTTCTCCGCCGGTGGTGTTTTGGACCAGTCTCTGGAATAAGTTAAATTACCCTGGGGGTACAAACAAAGGATCCAATTCGGGAAAGTCATATTCCTGGTCGTGACGCTGGTGAGTTACCGCTGCTCTGATATTCAAAAGTTATTTCCGGCTGTATGTAATAACACAAAAACATTTCTGGGCCAATAATGTAAGAAATAACACATAAAAAAATAAAATACTGCAAAGTTGCTGTAACAGTCCTGACCTATTTATGTTAGTTTTTATGTGTTTATGGTCAGGGCATGTGTTTTGGGTGGGCAGTCTATGTTACCTGTTTCTATGTTGGTTTCGGTTTGCCTGGTATGGCTCTTGATTAGAGGCAGGTGGTTTGCATTTTCCTCTAATCAAGAGTCATATTTAGGTAGGGCATTATCACTGTGTGTTTGTGGGTGATTGTCTCCTGTGATGTTTCGTGTTGTTCGATATATATTCACAAACGGGACTGTTTGGCTGTTCGTTTTGTTTCGATGTCGTCTGTTGCCTGTTCGTGAGTTTACGTTTCAGTTATGTAAGTTTATGTTCAGGTTTTCGTTCTATGTCGTTTTGTTATTTTGTAGTTTGAAAGTGTTTTGTTTAGTTTTCGTGTTGCCATCTGCATCGTTTGTAATTTATAATAAAGATGGCATATTTCCCAGACTCCGCATTTTGGTCAGAAGATCCTTCTCTCCTCACCTCATCTGAGGATGAGGAGAGCGACAGCTCTTACAGAATCACCCACCAACCCAGAGCCAAGCAGCGGAGTCAAAGGAGAAAGGGACAGGAAAAGAAGGAGCAATGGACATGGGACGATGTTTTGGACGGAAAGGGTTGCTACACTTGGGAGGAGATCCTGGCTGGGAGGGATCGCCTCCCATGGGAACAGCTGGAGGCACTGAGGAGAGCGGAGGCTACCGGAGAGAGGAACCGGAGCTATGAGGGAACGCGTCTGGCACGGAAGCCGAAAAAGCCCGTGAGTAACTCCCAAAAATTTCTTGGGGGGGGGCTAAAGGGTAGTGGGCCAAGGGCAGGTAGGAGACCTGCGCCCACTTCCCAGGCTTACCGTGGAGAGCGGGAGTACGGGCAGGCGCCGTGTTACGCAGTAGAGCGCACGGTGTCTCCTGTACGAGTGCATAGCCCGGTGCGGGTTATTCCACCTCCCCGCACTGGGAGGGCTAGATTGGGCATTGAGCCAGGTGTCATGAGGCCGGCTCAACGCGTCTGGTCTCCAGTGCGTCTCCTCGGGCCGGCATACATGGCACCTGCCTTACGCATGGTTTCCCAGGTTCGCCTACATAGGCCGGTGCGGGTTATTCCACCTCCCCGCACTGGTCGGGCAACCGGGAGCATTCAACCAGGTAAGGTTGGGCAGGTTCAATGCTCAAGAGTGCCAGTACGCCTCCACGGTCCGGTATTTCCGGCACCACCTCCCCGCCCCAGCCTAGTACCTACAGTGTCTACACTATGCACTAGGCTACCAGTGCGTATCCTGAGCCCTGTTCCTCCTCCACGCACTCTCCCTGTAGTGCGTGTATCTAGCCCGGTGCCTCCAGTTCCGGCCCCACGCACTAAGCTACCAGTGCGTCTCCAGAGCCCTGTACACACTGTATATTCTCCCCCTACTAATCCTGATGTGCTTGTCCTCAGGCCGGCGTCACCAGTCCCGGTACCACGCATCAGGGATAGAGTAGGCTCTGAGAATACAGTGTGCCCTGTCCCTGCTCCCCGCACTAGTAGGAAGGTGCTTGTCATTAGCACGGTGCCTCCAGTTCCGGCACCACGCACCAGGTCTACAGTGCGCCATATCCGGCCAGAGCCATCCGTCTCCCCAGCGCCATCTGAGCCATCCGTCTCCCCAGCGCCATCTGAGCCATCCGTCTCCCCAGCGCCATCTGAGTCATCCGTCTGCCAGGAGCCTGCAAAGCCGCCCGTCTGCCATGAGCCTGCAAAGCCGCCCGTCTGCCATGAGCCTACAGAGCCATCCGCCAGACAGGAGCCGCTAGAGCCATCAGCCAGACAGGAGCCGCTAGAGCCGTCAGCCAGACAGGATCTGCCAGAGCCGCCAACCAGACAGGATCTGCCAGAGCCGCCAACCAGACAGGATCTGCCAGAGCCGCCAACTGAGAGCCATGAGCAGCCAGAGCCGCCAACTGAGAGCCATGAGCAGCCAGAGCCGTCAGAGAGCCATGAGCAGCCAGAGCCGTCAAAGAGCCATGAGCAGCCAGAGCCGTCAGTGAGCCATGAGCAGCCAGAGCCGTCAGAGAGCCATGAGCAGCCAGAGCCGTCAGAGCGCCATGAGCGTCGAGAGCCGTCAGCCTGCCATGAGCGTCGAGAGCCGTCAGCCTGCCATGAGCGTCGAGAGCCGTCAGCCTGCCATGAGCGTCGAGAGCCGTCAGCCTGCCATGAGCGTCAAGAGCCGTCAGCCTGCCATGAGCGTAGAGAGCCGTCAGCCAGCATGGACCTGCCAGAGCCGTCCAAACAGGACCTGCCAGAGTCCTTCAGCCGGGATCTGCCCCTTGTCCCGGTGTTGCCCCTTGTCCCGGTGCTGCCCCTTGTCCCGGTGCTGCCCCTTGTCCCGGTGCTGCCCCTTGTCCCGGTGCTGCCCCTTGTCCCGGTGCTGCCCCTTGTCCCGGTGCTGCCCCTTGTCCCAGTGATGGTCCTTATCCTGGTGCTGCCCCTTGTTCTGGTGCTGCCCCTTGTCCCGGTGCTACCCCTTGTCCCGGTGCTACCCCTTGTCCCGGTGCTGCCCCTTGTCCTGGTGCTAGCTGTTTATTTAGGGGAAGGTAGTGTTAGGGTGGGCATTAGAAGGGGTAGAAAGAAGAGGGGAGTGACTATGGTGGTACGGGGACAGCGTCCTGAACCGGAACCACCACCGTGGTCAACTGCCCACCCGGACCCCCCCCTGGACTTTGTGCTGGTGCGCCCGGCGTTCGCACCTTGGGGGGGGGGTACTGTAACAGTCCTGACCTATTTATGTTAGTTTTTATGTGTTTATGGTCAGGGCATGTGTTTTGGGTGGGCAGTCTATGTTACCTGTTTCTATGTTGGTTTCGGTTTGCCTGGTATGGCTCTTGATTAGAGGCAGGTGGTTTGCATTTTCCTCTAATCAAGAGTCATATTTAGGTAGGGCATTATCACTGTGTGTTTGTGGGTGATTGTCTCCTGTGATGTTTCGTGTTGTTCGATATATATTCACAAACGGGACTGTTTGGCTGTTCGTTTTGTTTCGATGTCGTCTGTTGCCTGTTCGTGAGTTTACGTTTCAGTTATGTAAGTTTATGTTCAGGTTTTCGTTCTATGTCGTTTTGTTATTTTGTAGTTTGAAAGTGTTTTGTTTAGTTTTCGTGTTGCCATCTGCATCGTTTGTAATTTATAATAAAGATGGCATATTTCCCAGACTCCGCATTTTGGTCAGAAGATCCTTCTCTCCTCACCTCATCTGAGGATGAGGAGAGCGACAGCTCTTACAGTTGCTTAGGAGCTAGAAGCAGAGCTGCCATATCTGTCGGCGCCATGTCAATCTCAATGTGTCTACTCTGGTTTAAAAAAGGATACAAAATATACATGCCTGTTGAATTCCCCTTGAAAATAAATGCCCTTAGATACACCCTTTTGTCACGCTGCGCATCGGTCATTAGATGACTACCCTGAATACATATACATGTAATGAGAGAGATGAGAGAGAAACACCAGCAGATGAGGAAGAGAGACACAAGAAGAGAAAACAAAGACTAGGGCAGATGTGATCCGCGTCTTTTAGACGTTTTCATGGCAGAACACACTCAACTCATTTACATCATCTGACACCAGCAACGCTCGCCTTTGTTTGATATCTGGAGGAAAGCTGATTTGAATTGGTAAATCAGTGAGCAGACATATGGGCTTCCATAAGTACATGCATATGCAGTAGTAGTGGTGCGCTAGGGGGGTTACTTGTTATGGGTATTCGGTGAAAGTCAAGACGTCTCAAACCGAAGGCAGCCTCCTCTACTGTTCAGAAGTGACAGTTGTGTCCTACACCTTTGTGACATCACCCCTCTGGGGGTTCTGAAACTGTTCCCACAGAGAGCGATGAGGACCAACTCAACACAGCACACAGCATTGAACTAGACCTGGGTCAAATACCTTTGAGTACTTGAAACAGTGAAACTTGAAACGAAAACAAAAAAACTTCAAACCATACAGTTTCTTAGAGTTTGCACTTTGGGGAACTATTCTGATGGTTCCTTAGTGGGGAAACCAGATAAAAAGTAACTTGAAGTATTTGAAAATGTACCAGTCAAAAGTTTGGACACACCTACTCATTCCAGGGTTTTTCTTTATTTTGACTATTTTCTACATTGTAGAATAATAGTGAAGACATCAAAACTATGAAATAATACATATGAAATCATGTAGTAACCAAAAAAGTGTTAAACAAATTCAAATACATTTTAGATTCTTCAAAGTAGCTTGATGACAGCTTTGCACACTCTTGGTATTCTCTCAACTAGCTTCACCTGGAATGCTTTTCCAACTGTCTTGAAGGAGTTCCCACATATGCTGAGCACTTGTTGGCAGCTTTTCCTTCACTCAGCTGTCCAACTCATCCCAAAACATCTCAATTGGATTGAGGTTGTGTGTTTGTGGAACTCAAGTCATCTGATGCAGCACTCCGTCACTCTCCTTCTTGGTCAAATAGCCTTTACACAGCCCTCACACAGAAGTGTGTTGGGTCATTGTCCTGTTGAAAAAAAAATTCTAGTCCCACTAAGCGCAAACCAGATGGGATGGCGTATGGCTGCAGAATGCAGATAGTGTCACCAGAAAAGCACCATCACACCTCCTCCTCCATACTTCATGGCAGGAACCACACATGCAGAGATCATCCGGCTACTTTGAAGAATCTAAAATGCGTCTCACAAAGACACGGCGGTTGGATCCAAAAATCGCAAATTTGGACTCATCAGCCCAAAGGACAGATTTCCACCGTTCTAATGTCCATTGCTTATATTCCTTGGCCCCAACAAGTCTCTTCTTATTGGTGTCCTATATTAGTGGTTTCTTTGCAGCAATTCGACCATGAAGGCCTGATTCACACCGTCTCCTCTGAACAGTTGATGTTGATGTGTGTCTGTTACTTGAACTCTGTGAAGCATTTATTTGGGCTGCAATTTCTGAGGCTGGTAACTCTAACTAACTTATCCTCTGCAGCAGAGGTAACTCTGGGTATTCCATTCCATTTAGTTGTGTCCAAACTTTTGACTGGTACTGTATGTATTTTACTTATATCTGTAGAGCACACACACTTTAGGCTATAATCAACATAGTGTACCAGAGTTCCCAAGGCCAATAGACTAGGCCCAGGGCCTCTTTCGCCCTACAAACCCATAAGATTAATAAAAAATCATATTGTCTGCTCTCTGTCAATAGAATGGATAGATTCACTGCCTGTGAGAAAAGAAGAATAACCCATAGTTAAGAGAAGAAGAACAGAAGAATACACTATAGGGCTTAGATACATAGAGAAAGCTTTACTTTGTGGCCCAACTTTAGTTCAGTGTACAGCGCAGGAGGCTGGTGGTGTACAGTAAGGATAACAAAAAAATTTACCTTTTGAATCTAGAGGACATCATATAACATGTGGTAGAGAACCACAATCACGTCATCTCTGGCCTCAATTTAGGATATTGGGTTTTGTGAATGTCCATGACAACGGCTATAGATTTTTCAAGTAGACTCAAATATCTCTATGGCTATAAAAACGATGGCTTTTATAGGTTAGACCTTGTCCGCATCTTCTTTGTCACGTTCTGACCTTAGTTCCTTTTTTATGTCTTTATTTTAGTTGGTCAGGGCGTGAGTTGGGGTGGGCATTCTATGTTGTTATTCTATGTTTTGTTCTCGGTGTTATATTTCTATGTGTTTGGCATAGTATGGTTCTCAATCAGAGGCAGGTGTCGATCGTTGTCTCTGATTGAGAATCATACTTAGGTAGCCTGTTTTCCCACTATGGGTTGTGGGTAGTTATTTTCCGTTTCAGTGTTTGCACCATACGGGACTGTGTTGGTTTTCATTTATTCTCTTGTTCTGATTAATCGGTCGACCTCTAGTCTACAGCAAAACATCTGGTGAACAATACAAAGTAGTAACCTAAATCTACCCTATATTGTAGCGAACAAATCAGAGGTTGGGTGAGGTGTAAAGATACATATAGTACATAAGGTATAATCAACAAGATGTGTTCTCTGGAAAATAATGTAACCTTCCACGGAGTTGCATTATTTTCCAGAGATCGCATAGAGTCCTGAGTTGATTATCCCTTTTAACATATTTGCCACTAGAAAGGTATTCATTTGCCAGTAGAATGAACTTCATAGCCATTGTCACGGCCATCGAAAGAACTGGACCAAAGTGGTGTGGTGAGCGGACATATTCCTTTTTATTAGAATGACGCCGACAAAACAATAAACAATACAAAAACGACCGTGAAGCTTAAGGGCTATAGTGCCACAAACAAAGACACACAGAAAGGAGGGAAAAGGGCTACCTAAGTATGGTTCCCAATCAGAGACAACGATAGACAGCTGCCCCTGATTGAGAACCATACCCGGCCAAAACAAAGAAATACAATAACATAGAGAATGGAACATAGAATGCCCACCCAAATCACACCCTGACCAAACCCAAAATAGAAACATAAAAAGCTCTCTACGGTCAGGGCGTGACAGCCATTGAATTATACCTTGCAATTATACCGTGCGTTATATGGAATTATACAACGGGTGGGTCTAATCCTGAATCTTGATTGGTTAAAACCGCATTCCAGCCGGTATCTATTCCACAAGTTACCACGGGCTATATCTATGATGTTAAAATCCCTATTTACTCTGTGTAATCCACTGTCTCATCAGCCCAGCCAGGCAATTTATAAACCTGATCGCCACTATAAAAAGCATCTAGACGTTATATCACATTTCTTTTAGACTAACATTTAGTTTTCAACAGCGAAGATTTTTATAAACCTTGCTGTCTGTCTCTCCGACATTTGCAACATTGTTTCAATATTCAATCTCCAGCTGTCCCATAGTAATGAACGTGTAGGGAATCGGCATGAGACAGACAGACAGGCAGCTTTTCTCAGCCAGTCGAAATCATGAATCAGCATCATTTTTATGGATATATACACAGAAATATCAATAGAAAACAGATCAAACGAAATGAAGTGCCGCTAGTTTGCTGTCTTTCCAGCTTCAGTTTGAAGTGATTGTGTTAGCTGTGTTGTTGGCTAGATCCTATGAACAGTGTCCTGACGAGAGAACACATTTTCTATGCCAGGCGAAATTTCGCATCATTAAATCATTGTTATGGATGTATCCAAATAAATGTCACTAGAAAACAGCTTAAACAAACGCAAATGCAGCTACTTTGCTATTATTTGACGTGACTGTAAGTTAGCCATAGTTGGCTAGCTAGCAAGCAAGGGATACGAATGTTGCCAGCCAGTATGGCAATGGAAGATATAGAACGAACGACTGGGTCGCGTCTATAGATACAGAATAAAAAGACTGAACGACTGGGTCGCGTCTCTGTCAACCGAACCGATAGAACGACCAGCCGGCTTGCGTAGCAACCCTAGATTTGTGTCGGGACTATATCTTGTGGAGGGATGAAATAGTATGAATCAATTAATCAAAATAACTTTTATAATGAAAATATGTCAATCATTATTTGAATATGTTGGTAACCCGTTGTATGAAAGTGATAATGCCCTCGAAGGAGGTGTTTGGAGGATATATTGGCATGGTTTGCCGGTCCTCGACTTCGTCTCAGGCCTAACAACACCCATGCCAATATATCCTCCAAACACCAGGCTTTGAGGGCATTATCACTTAAATAATGCACGCTCTAGAATGCCCTTAAAGCCAATCAGAAACAAGTATTCAACAATGCCAGGGTATCATGTGTTCTAATTATATTTCTATGAGGTAAGGATTATATTATATCACTTAACCCCACTTAATAACATGTATAGAATGTTCACTCCAATGTTCCGCCCCAACATTCTGATTCAGTGTTCCGCCACAGGGATGGAACCTTTTAACGTGTTGTCATATCTGACAGTTCTTTGGCAGGGATGTGAATTGGTTTGGAATTAACGCTTTTCCTCTCTGTTCTGGTCTTTTCTTCTCCTTAGTTCCGTAGCATTCTGCATAACAGGATTCGTTTGATTGAACCAGTTTGATGAGCAGAGAGATGTAGAGCAGTAGTTTTCAACCTGTGGTCTGCGGGGGGTACTGCAGGTGGTCCGCAAATGTGTATTCTTTGTATGATTTTTTCCCTTCTTCCAAGAATAATACCAGTTGGGGGTATTAAGGGTATTATAAGCAATTTTACGTTACTTTTCACAATGCAAATTGTTAATACTAATATTAACAATAGGCTTTTACATTCAGTGATCAAATGTACTCTAAATTTGACCACCAAGATATTTAATGTTAAAAAATTCTGTGATTCCGGGATGGTGGTCTTCGAGAGCTTTTGACGGTAATTTGGTGGTGCCCAGAACAGACGATTGGGAACCGCTGAGTTAGAGGAGGTAGACAACATACACTCTGGATGACACACACACGCATGCACTCACACACACACACACAGTGTGCTGCTCCAGTCTCCCCTGGTCTCCCAGGGTCCAACTTGTCCTCTATGTGTTTTTAATGTCTTTATTTACCTCCAGCTGTCTGATGGTAATGTTAGGGAATGATCTAAAGACCTGTTAGGATGACAGTTCACTTCAGAGGGAGAGAGAGAGGGGAGTGGGAGAGAGAGAGAGAGAGAGAGAGAGAGAGAGAGAGAGAGAGAGAGAGAGAGAGAGAGAGAGAGAGAGAGAGAGAGAGAGAGAGAGAGAGGACATGGAGCTGTGTAGCCCTTAGTCTAAACTACCCTCAGAGCTGCTAACACACACACACATACACACATACGCAAACATAAACACACACATGTTCAGACACACACACACACACACACACACACACACACACACACACACACACACACACACACACACACACACACACACACACACACACACACTGCTCACACACACACACACACACACACACACACACACACACACACACACACACACACACACACACACACACACACACACACACACACACACACACACACACACACACATACAAACATGTTCAGATACACACACACACTGCTAACACACAGTCCGTAATGTGATTTGTCAACGTTCTACAACATGAAAGTGCTTCATTTCTAATAGAGGCAGGAAAGCAGGAGGTCAATGTGGCTCAGCACACAGAGAGGTGTGACCGGAAATTGATCTGATTATGTTAAAGGATGAAGGGATGCCATTTTCTCTTCCTTTTTCCTTTTGAAATCCCTCGTTCCCCTAGTTGAGTTGTTTTGTCTCTTTTGTTAGTGGATTATTATGTGTTACTTCAAGTGTACTTTAAGTCGATTATCTGCCTGTCTGTCTTTGTCTAGGTGTGTGTGTGCGTGCGGGTGTGTGTGTGTGTGCATGCGGGTGTGCGTATGCGTGTGTGTGTGTGTGAGTGAGTGAGTGAGAGAGTGAGTGAGTGAGTGAGTGAGTTAATGAGTGAGTGAGTGAGTGAGTGAGTGAGTGAGTGAGTGAGTGAGTGAGTGAGTGAGTGAGTGAGTGAGTGAGTGAGTGAGTGAGTGAATGAATGAGTGAGTGTGTTGGAAAGTGTGAAGAACAATCTATTGAAATGAAGTGTGTGATTTGATACATACTGGAGTGGAAATGAGGAGTTTCCTTTTCTACTGAGAAGTGAGATTTGATTCTGCAGACTGTATTTCCTTGGTTTATTTGAATAACTTGGTGAATGATTTAGCTGTTGGATTTACATAGGAGTTTTAGATTAGTTCATTGCTTGACAATTCTTTCAACTAAACTGAAATACAAAAAAAACCACAAAGGTAGCTTGTGTAATGCAAAAAAGGAAGAATATTAAGTTATAAGATGAAATGCATGTAACTAGTCATTCAATCACTGTATGCAAATGTCTAAATGTAGTCCTCATCCAAATTCTTTGTACAATTTTCCCTTCACAAATACAGATATAGTGTCTTAATTTGACAGTGTTGCCATAGCAAATTATTCCTGCAGCAGCAGAATTTGAACGTTTAGTCCATAATGTTGCTTCATCGGTGTTTAGGATATTATATAAGCTGGTCAAAAGTAGGCTGCATGAAAAGTGAAATACTGTTAATTTAATCGTGTGTTAATGCAGGTTCTCTGTGAATTTATGTAAATCACGAAGCTCATCTGCATTTCCTGCAGTGCAGGAAAATAATTCTCGGCAACTAAAGATCCTACATCTGTACATTATTCACAACCTCACTACTGTGTTCCTGCGTATATAATGACAGTCTTCCAGCTTACAACTCATCAGGCCTGTTAACATGCATCCTGTGTCTGAAATGTAGTCAGACAGGAGTTGCCTCCGGCCTCTGTCTCTGCCTAGGGAAGATGAGAACACAGCACTACTGTCTGACTGTCAGAGAGTTGGAGAACAGTTCAAAATACACTCCACTATGTTGCTATTCTTGAATATTCCACAATCAATCGCACGCATGCACACACACACAAACACACACACACACACACACATTCACACAAAGGAACCCATTTCCCTGATGTGTCTGTCTACCCCAGCTGGCAGTCATCATAGCTCCAATTCTAATGATAGTCATTACACTCAGAAACAGAGAACATGACCCAGATGAGCCTGCGTGTGTGTATGTGTGTGTGTGTGTGTGTGTGTGTGTGTGTGTGTGTGTGTGTGTGTGTGTGTGTGTGTGTGTGTGTGTGTGTGTGTGTGTGTGTGTGTGTGTCCATGCATGCATGCGTATGCTTTGTGTGTGTGCGTGCGTGTGGTATGTGTGTGTGTCCATGCATGTATGCTTGGTGTGTGTGTGCGTGCGTGTGGTATGTGTATGTGTGTGTGTCCACGCATAAGTATGTATGGTGTGTGTGTGTGTGCGCATGTGTCCATGCACGCGTGCGTATGCTTTGTGTGTGTGTGTATGGTATGTGTGTGTGTGTGTCTTGGTTGGTTCTTCTATCCTTGTGGGGACCTAAAATTCCCATAAGTCCCCACAAGGATAGTAAGGGACATTTCATACATCCCCATGTGGACAAAGGCTAATTTAAGCTTAGTGGTTAGGTTACAATTAGGGTTAGTGTAAGGGGCTAGTGGTTAGGTTGAGGGTTAGGAGTTAAGTATAGGGTTTGGGTTAGGGTTATGGGATGAATTAAATATTTTTTAGGTCCCCACAGAATAGAAGAACATAACGTGTGTGTGTGTGTGTGATTCACTTTGTAGTTGCTTTGCTTAAAAAATAATCATACATTTAAAAAAAAATTGCATATCTGCTTGAAATTTGTTGGCTTAACGTTGGCTTCCATTTAAATCACGCATCAATGACAGATGCACTAAAACAAGCTATGAACACAGATCTCCAGTTATAATTCAAAACAGTACAAGGCTTCATTGAGATGTCAGCCTCTGTCTCCACTGTCCAGCCTGGTTAAGAAGTCTGCTGCTTTTCTTGAATAGGGACGGTCAGCCGATCCTGTATGTACGTCAGAAGCTTAGTGGAGCAGAGTGTTACAATCTGCTGAGAGAGAAGAGAAGACTGAAGATATATGCTGGGTGCCCCCAGGCCAGCGCCAAGACTGGGCCAGAAAGACAAGGGCTGAATAGGAGAGAGAGAGAGAGAGAGAGAGAGAGAGAGAGAGAGAGAGAGAAGGGGGAGGAGGTGAGATAGGTTGGAGAGAGAGAGATAGAAGGGGGGGGTGAGATAGGTTGGAGAGAGAGAGATAGAAAGGGGGGAGGGGAGATAGGTTGGAGAGAGAGAGATAGAAAGGGGGAGGGGAGATAGGGTGGAGAGAGAGAGATAGAAAGGGGGGAGGGGAGATAGGGGGGAGAGAGAGAGATAGAAAGGGGGGAGGGGAGATAGGGTGGAGAGAGAGAGATAGAAAGGGGGGAGGGGAGATAGGGTGGAGAGAGAGAGATAGAAAGGGGGGAGGGGAGATATGGTGGAGAGAGAGAGATAGAAAGGGGGGAGGGGAGATAGGTTGGAGAGAGAGAGATAGAAAGGGGGGAGGGGAGATAGGGTGGAGAGAGAGAGATAGAAAGGGGGGAGGGGAGATAGGGTGGAGAGAGAGATAGAAAGGGGGGAGGGGAGATAGGGTGGAGAGAGAGATAGAAAGGGGGGAGGGAAGATAGGGTGGAGAGAGAGATATAAAGGGGGGAGGGGAGATAGGGTGGAGAGAGAGAGATAGAAAGGGGGGAGGGGAGATAGGGTGGAGAGAGAGATAGGAAGGGGGAGGGGAGATAGGGTGGAGAGATAGATAGAAGGGGAGATAGGGTAGAAAGAGAGAGATAGAAGGGGGAGATGGGGTAGAAAGAGAGAGATAGAAGGGGGGAGGAGGGGAGATAGGGTGGAGAGAGAGAGAAATACAGTGAACATAGCCTTGCTATTGAGAAAGGCCGCCAAAGGAAGACCTGGCTCTGAGGAGAAGACAGGCTATGTGCACACTACACTGCCCACAAAATTAGTTGGAAACTGAGCTGCACTTCCTAACTTCCTCCCCAATGTATGACCATATTAGAGACACATATTTCCCTCAGATTACACAGATCCACAAAGAATTCGAAAACAAACCCGATTTTGATAAACTCCCATATCTACTGGGTGAAATACCAGTGTGCCATCACAGCAGCAAGATTTGTGACCTGTTGCCACAAGAACAGGGCAACCAGTGAAGAACAAACACCATTGTAAATACAACCTATATTTATGTTTATTTATTTTTCCCTTTTGTAGTTAAATTTTTTGCACATCATTACAACACTGTATATAGACATAATATGACATTTGAAATGTATTTCTTATTATTTATTATTTTGTAATGTTTACTGTTCATTTTTATTATTTATTTCACTTTTGTTTATTATCTATTTCACTTGCTTTGGCAATGTAAACATATGTTTCCCATGCAAATAATGCCCCTTAAATTGAAATTGAATTGAAATAGAGAGATAGAGAGAAAGGGGGAAGACGGGAGAGAGGGGGGAGGGAAAGAGAGAGAGAGAGATAGAGGGAGGAAACCTGAAGAATGGGGCCACAATGGGTCATCTGTGGATGGTGTGTGATCTGAAACCCATCGGGGGGCTCTCCTCATTCTCTGCTCCATCCTCTCTATCCAGTCTCCCTCTCTCTTTTTCCATGTTCTCTACCCCTCTGTCTCTCTCTCTCTATCTATTCAGGCCATGCTGGCTGAGTTGCTTCTCGTTTGAAAGGCCTCGACTCACTCACTGTCTTTCTTTCTCCCTCTTTATTTGAGCCTCTCCTGCTGCTGTGGTAGCACACTGGTAATTCACCTAATAGATATGGGAGTCTCTCTCTCTTTATCTCTGCTCTCTCTTCTCTGTCTGTCTGTCTCTCCTATCTTCTCGTTCTCTCTTCTCTCTCTCTTCTCTTCTCTCTTTCTCTCTCTTCTCTCTCTCTCTCTGTCTCTCTCTCTCTCTGTCTGTCTGTCTGTATCTCTCTCTCTCTCTCTCTCTCTCTCTCTCTCTCTCTCTCTCTCTCTCTCTCTCTCTCTCTCTCTCTCTCTCTCTCTCTCTCTCTCTCTCTCTCTCTCTCTCTGTCTGTGTTATCTGCTGAGGTTTCATGATCACCAGGGCAACAAAGCCAGTCTTTGTGCCATGCGGAGCTCCTTTCTTACTCTCTTATTTACTCTGCCTTTTCAATGTCACCCAACCCTGGTCCAGCCCGCTCTGCTCCTCACCTCTCCCATGTTCTACTGAGGAACACAAATCTCACACAATGGTGAACCAAAAACATTATTCTCTCTCATCCTTGCACCTTGTAACACAACTCTGTCCCCCTCACTATCTCTCCATCGGTCCCTTCATCCCTCCCTCCCCCCATCTCTCCTCTCCTCTCCACTCCACTCCACTCCACTCCTCTCTCTCTCTCTCTCTCTCTCTCTCTCTCTCTCTCTCTCTCTCTCTCTCTCTCTCTCTCTCTCTCTCTCTCTCTCTCTCTCTCTTCTCTCTCTCTCTCTCTCTCACCATCTATCACCCGCTCTCCCGCTCTGACCCTCCCCCATCCATCCATCCATCTATCTATGCCTCACTCTCTCTTGCTCCCCCCCTCTCTCTCTGTCTCTCACCTCTCTGGTGAACTGCAGGTGTAAGTAATAGCCAAGGGTAATTGTCCCCCCACCCCCTCTCCTCCTCTCCTCCTCTTCTTTCTGGAACCCCCTAGGGTCTCTGGTGTCCTCTTGGCTTTCCGCCGCAGTGATAAGATGTCCATGCTATTAAGAATGAAAGCTAATCCCTCTCTCTACCTCTCTTCCTCTCTTGTAGTGAATACTCAGGCAGCACAAAACACCTCAGTCACAGGGAAGGGCAGGGGGTGGAAGAGGGGAGGCTGGTAGAGAGAGGGGGGGGGTAAATGAAGAGTGGGAGATGAAGCGAAGGGGTTGAGTTGTGTGGGTAAATAATTGATGTTCGGCACTTTCGTTTTTTAATCTGTAAATGAGACGTCCACTAAGATGCCTCTAGGGTCCTGGACTCAGTGTGTGTTACAGCCTATCAGTGTTAGTGTGTGTGTGTGCGACACCCTATCCCTCCTCCCATTAAGGATAACAAGATGGAGGATAATGATCCGGTTGAGAGAGTGTCTGTCCTGTCTGTCTCCCAGGTGGATCACATCATGTCCCCTGAGTGGTGTCTGCCTGTGTGTGTGTGTGTGTGTGTGTGTGTGTGTGTGTGTGTGTGTGTGTGTGTGTGTGTGTGTGTGTGTGTGTGTGTGTGTGCGTGCGTGCGTGCGTGTGTGCGTGCGTGCGTGCGTGCGTGCGTGCGTGCGTGTCTGAGAGAGACAGAGAGCCTTTAGTCTGTAGAGACCAGACTGGGGTCAGTGTCCACTCCTTTAATGTATTTAGCCACCAGAATTGCCCCCCCCCCCCCCCCCAGCTGGTGTGTGTGTGTGTTAGAGCTGAGCGATATGGAGCTGGGCAAAAAAAAATGTGGATATGGACAAAAATCCATATTGCGATAAATTGACACATTTTTTGCGATAAAGATAAATCAGAGTTAAATTATTTTTAGGGGGAGGTGGGCGATATGGACGAAAAGTGATATCACGATATACTGTATTAGTGTTTTATTAGTTAGAATTGTTCTTCCACTTTAACATTACAGAGTATTGTGTGTAGATTGCTGACAATAAATGACGATTAAATCAACTTTAATCCCACTTTGTAACACAATAAAATGTGGGAAACATCAAGGGGTGTGAATACTCTCTGAAGGCGCTATTCACCAACTGAGGAAGTGGGAACTCAAAACACTTAGCTTCGAATGCTGTGACTCTCCTCTCCTCTCTCTCATGTTCGGTTTATCGTCACCTGCTGGTGGTTAGATAAACACCTTTGTAAAATGCCTTGCTCAAGGCTGTGCTGTGATATCTCATTATGAGTTTCAAACAGACTCAACAAGCATCATAGTGGCTGCTGTGAAATATCACATGGACACCAGTGTCACAGGCCAGCTCTGTACACTGAAATGCAAGAGAGAGATCGAGAGAGAGAGAGAGAGGTAGGTAGAGAGAGACCGATTGGTAGAGAGAGACAGGTAGGTAGAGAAAGAGAGAGAAAAGGGAAGAGAGAGAATGAAGGAGCAAAGGAATCCGTTTGGTAGAGATAGAGAGCGAGGGAGAGAGGAAGAGGAGAGAGAGGGCAGATGTGATGATTAAGTCTGAGTGTGTCAGGGTGTGTGTGTGATTGTGCTTCCCTGGAGGAACGCAGAGATGAAGGTCTCCCAGAGTCATGGCATCTGTTGACTGCTGCTACTAGTGAAGAATCGCTTCACAAAGACTCTGAGGCAGACACACACCGATGCATGCACACACACACACACCGATGGACGCACACACACACACACACACCGATGCACGCTCACACAACACACCCCGCTCCAAGGGCAGCCAGCTGCCTCTAGAGCCTGTTATCCTGGCATGCACGGTCACATGTGTGTGTGTGTGTGTTACCTATCTATTAGAACAGACAGGTCATTTATAAGAATTCTCTCTGCTCAGATCAGGTAGGATGAAGACACACACAAACACAAACATGAAGACGTAGATTAGCCAAGAATAAAGACCTCTATTAAGAAAATGAATAACACCAGTCGAGGGGAGGTGACCCCCAACAGGTCACATGGTGTTGAGATCTTAGACATGATTGGCTAGTTGTTGTGGTTGCCATGGCACCAAGGGGCGGTACCGGTATGTTGACGGATGTTACACACACACACACACAAGCTACAGCGTCAGCCGTTTCAGCCCTGTGTGGGCGCGACCTAATCTGTTACCCATCATGCATCCTGCTCCCCTAATGAAAATACAAGGTCCCATCCGTCACAGGAGCATATGGCAAATAGAAATTGAACCACACACACCTTCTCAGGCAGAGCGAGGGACGCCCAAGAGGGTCTGGATGATGGAGGATCATTGAGAAGGACCCCAGAGCCATAACAAATGAATAACAACTGAAACGTCTTGAAGGAAGCTGCTTGAATTCCTCCTTTTCTCCCTCGGATACCTCTCATCTCTCTCCTCCTGCTTTGACTGTGTTGATAGGCAAATGCTGTGACTTATTGTATGGAAGCAACAGGTACAAAACAGTGACAGCATAGTTATTTTTGGACACACTGTAAACTTAAACCATGTTTTTTTTGGAGGGGGGGGTTCATTCTCCTATTATATTCAATTACACCAGCATTCATATAAAGTCACGCCACTTCACCGAACATCACTTAGCTCGGCTTCACTTAACATTCCATGTTAACATCCTCTAAGACTCTCCCTCTGATTATCTCTCACTCTCACACACGTTGCTCTGATTCACTGTCACTATGTCACTTGGTGCACCCTGAGCTGAATGCAATCAAGCAATATTTCAGTGGAGGCTCCTCAGAGGAGGAAGGGGAGGACCATCCTCCTCAATAATTTTTTTTTGCTAAAACTATACTAAATATAACCAAATCATTTATTAAAACACACTATTTTGCAAAGAACGTCTATAGTAGCCTCAGCAGCACTCTGTAGGGTAGCACCTTGGTGTAGCCGGAGGACAGCTATCTTCCATCCTCCTCTGGGTACATCTACTTCAATTCAAAACCTAGGAGGCTTATGGTTCTCACCCCATTCCATAGACTTATACAGTAATTATACCTAGGAGGCTTATGGTTCTCACCCCATTCCATTGACACACACTGAGTCCAGTAATTATAACTTCCGGAGGACGTCCTCCAGCCTATTAGAGCTCTTTTGCCAGGTCACAGGCGCATTGAAGTCCACAAGCGAAGGGAAGAGGTGAGAGGAGGAGAGCGTGTAGATGCGAGAAGGAATACAACGTGGCTGATATGAAAGTGAACTGTGTTTACACGTGATCAGGGGTGTATTCATTCAACCGATTCTGTTGAAAAACCTTTCTGAAACGGAAGCAAACGGAACAAAATAGGGATAAACATACCTGAATTTGTCCAATAGAAACTTTCGTTTGCAACTGTTGGACTAATAATTACACCCTATATCAGCTAGATTCAGGCAAGAGTGTGCAAGACGCATTGAATGTCACTGTCTGTCTTTAAATATGTCTCGACCTATCTGACCTAAGTTGTAAACTTTCCTTCATAGGCTGTATGAGGTTAGAGAGGTTGTAGCAACCTCATGATGGTTATAGGGAAAATTAGAGTATCATGTAGTAGCCTAAACCTACCAATGTTACATTGAACTGGGTGACTGGAATATGAATGACAGTCATCCAATATGCTGTAATAGAAATAAGGCCAAGCTCATAAACAAAAATCGTCCTCCCTCATATTAAACCGCACCAACTGCCACTGGGCAGTCTTTAATTTACCTTTTATCCGGTGTGAGAAATGTAGACATGACTCATGTAACCTTGTTTAACCAGAAAGACTGATACCTCTCTCTCTCTCTCTCTCTTTCTCTCTCTCTCTTTCTCTCTCTCTCTTTCTCTCTCTCTCTCCACTCTCTCTCTTTCTCTCTCTCCACTCTCTCTCCACTCTCTTTCTCTCTCTATCTCTCTCTCCACTCTCTCTCTCTCTCTTTCTCTCTCTCTCTCTCTCTCTCTCTCTCTCTCTCTCTCTCTCTCTCTCTCTCTCTCTCTCTCTCTCTTTCTCTCTCTCTCTCTCTCTCTCTCTCTCTCTCTCTCTCTCTCTCTCTCTCTCTCTCTCTCTCTCTCTCTCTCTCTCTCTCTCTCTCTCTCTCTCTCTCTACCCCCCCCCTCAGGGTTTTTTCCGTAGATCCATCCAGAAGAACATGGTCTACACGTGTCACCGGGACAAGAACTGCAACATCAACAAGGTGACCAGGAACCGCTGTCAGTACTGCCGGCTCCAGAAGTGCTTTGGCGTGGGCATGTCCAAAGAGTGTGAGTCTCAATCTCACACACACATGCACACGCATATGCGCACACACACACACCATTGTTAGTACTGCCGGCTCCAGAAGTGCTTTTCTATGGGAATGTCCAAAGAGTGTTAATTAGTTTGTCTAAACCCACAAATGAATACCAAACCACACCGCTATGTAAGTTTCCTGGAATAAGAGGGAGCGAGGGACCCCTAGTCTTGATCATAGGTCAAATGCTACACCCACCATCCTTTCCATCCTCTAGTGGATTTAAATACACACAGACACACACACCATCCTATTCATCCTCTAGTGGATTTAAATACACACAGACACACACACCATCCTATTCATCCTCTAGTGGATTTAAATACACACAGATACACACACAGCATCCTATTCATCCTCTAGTGGATTTAAATACACACAGACACACACAGCATCCTATTCATCCTCTAGTGGATTTAAATACACACAGACACACACACCATCCTATTCATCCTCTAGTGGATTTAAATACACACAGACACACACACCATCCTATTCATCCTCTAGTGGATTTAAATACACACAGACACACACACCATCCTATTCATCCTCTAGTGGATTTAAATACACACAGACACACACACCATCCTATTCATCCTCTAGTGGATTTAAATACACACAGACACACACAGCATCCTATTCATCCTCTAGTGGATTTAAATACACACAGACACACACACCATCCTATTCATCCTCTAGTGGATTTAAATACACACAGACACACACAGCATCCTATTCATCCTCTAGTGGATTTAAATACACACAGACACACACACCATCCTATTCATCCTCTAGTGGATTTAAATACACACAGACACACACACCATCCTATTCATCCTCTAGTGGATTTAAATACACACAGACACACACACCATCCTATTCATCCTCTAGTGGATTTAAATACACACAGATACACACACACCATCCTATTCATCCTCTAGTGGATTTAAATACACACAGACACACACAGCATCCTATTCATCCTCTAGTGGATTTAAATACACACAGACACACACACCATCCTATTCATCCTCTAGTGGATTTAAATACACACAGACACACACAGCATCCTATTCATCCTCTAGTGGATTTAAATACACACAGACACACACAGCATCCTATTCATCCTCTAGTGGATTTAAATACACACAGACACACACACCATCCTATTCATCCTCTAGTGGATTTAAATACACACAGACACACACACCATCCTATTCATCCTCTAGTGGATTTAAATACACACAGATACACACACCATCCTATTCATCCTCTAGTGGATTTAAATACACACAGACACACACACCATCCTATTCATCCTCTAGTGGATTTAAATACACACAGACACACACACCATCCTATTCATCCTCTAGTGGATTTAAATACACACAGACACACACCATCCTATTCATCCTCTAGTGGATTTAAATACACACAGACACACACACCATCCTATTCATCCTCTAGTGGATTTAAATACACACAGACACACACACCATCCTATTCATCCTCTAGTGGATTTAAATACACACAGACACACACACCATCCTATTCATCCTCTAGTGGATTTAAATACACACAGACACACACAGCATCCTATTCATCCTCTAGTGGATTTAAATACACACAGACACACACACCATCCTATTCATCCTCTAGTGGATTTAAATACACACAGACACACACAGCATCCTATTCATCCTCTAGTGGATTTAAATACACACAGACACACACAGCATCCTATTCATCCTCTAGTGGATTTAAATACACACAGACACACACACCATCCTATTCATCCTCTAGTGGATTTAAATACACACAGACACACACACCATCCTATTCATCCTCTAGTGGATTTAAATACACACAGACACACACCATCCTATTCATCCTCTAGTGGATTTAAATACACACAGACACACACACCATCCTATTCATCCTCTAGTGGATTTAAATACACACAGACACACACACCATCCTATTCATCCTCTAGTGGATTTAAATACACACAGACACACACACCATCCTATTCATCCTCTAGTGGATTTAAATACACACAGACACACACAGCATCCTATTCATCCTCTAGTGGATTTAAATACACACAGACACACACACCATCCTATTCATCCTCTAGTGGATTTAAATACACACAGACACACACAGCATCCTATTCATCCTCTAGTGGATTTAAATACACACAGACACACACAGCATCCTATTCATCCTCTAGTGGATTTAAATACACACAGACACACACACCATCCTATTCATCCTCTAGTGGATTTAAATACACACAGACACACACACCATCCTATTCATCCTCTAGTGGATTTAAATACACACAGACACACACCATCCTATTCATCCTCTAGTGGATTTAAATACACACAGACACACACACCATCCTATTCATCCTCTAGTGGATTTAAATATACACAGACACACACACCATCCTATTCATCCTCTAGTGGATTTAAATACACACAGACACACACCATCCTATTCATCCTCTAGTGGATTTAAATACACACAGACACACACACCATCCTATTCATCCTCTAGTGGATTTAAATACACACAGACACACACACCATCCTATTCATCCTCTAGTGGATTTAAATACACACAGACACACACACCATCCTATTCATCCTCTAGTGGATTTAAATACACACAGACACACACACACCATCCTATTCATCCTCTAGTGGATTTAAATACACACAGACACACACACACCATCCTATTCATCCTCTAGTGGATTTAAATACACACAGACACACACAGCATCCTATTCATCCTCTAGTGGATTTAAATACACACAGATACACACACAGCATCCTATTCATCCTCTAGTGGATTTAAATACACACAGACACACACCATCCTATTCATCCTCTAGTGGATTTAAATACACACAGACACACACAGCATCCTATTCATCCTCTAGTGGATTTAAATACACACAGACACACACCATCCTATTCATCCTCTAGTGGATTTAAATACACACAGACACACACAGCATCCTATTCATCCTCTAGTGGATTTAAATACACACAGACACACACCATCCTATTCATCCTCTAGTGGATTTAAATACACACAGACACACACAGCATCCTATTCATCCTCTAGTGGATTTAAATACACACAGACACACACACCATCCTATTCATCCTCTAGTGGATTTAAATCCTTCAGCTCTCTGCTCTTGCACTTTTTAACTTTTTAAGTGGATTGCATTTCTCACTTTTAATGATATGGTGTGTATGTGCGTGCGTACGTGCGTGGGTGCGTGTGTATGCGAGTGTGTTGTTGCTAGGCTCAGCAGGGTTATATCCAACATGCTGTATCAGGTGATTAGCGATCCAGCAACAGCAGAACTTTTCTCAAGTCCGTTGAAATTAAAGTAGAACTTGTTTGATTCCTCCATCTTACCTTGATTTCTGACAGAAATCCCCCAGCATCCACACACTGTACCCTTCAAGAGGGTTGATCCTATAGTGTCTGTGCCTGTATGTGTCTGAAGTACAGAACTGGCTGGTGGGACTCTCTCCCAGGAGAAAGATGGATGGATGAGAGGAACTAGTGCAGGTGAATGATAAAGAGATTTCTTTGGTGGTTAAATTCTCAAACACGATCCGCGTACTTCCTACACACTTTAAGGCCCTTTGAAACACATCAGCGTCAGATTTACCCTTGAATACGTTACAATTACAAAGATTCATTCATTCTGAAAGGTGACATTTAAATTGTAATTTGCGATATACATTTTGCAATTCCATCCCATTGAGAAGGGTATCCTTGACGACCTGATTAGAAGACACCTCCACACATAGTACACTATCTCCTTTTTTATTAAATGATCAAAGTATTACAGTTTGACACGAGGACATGAGAACGGTTGCAGGTGTTGCACATGGAAAAGGTAACAGTAACATGATAACCACTGGTCAATCATGCTGTGAAGGTAACAAGTACTCTCTTGTCCAAAAATGGTAAAACCACTGTCCTTGAAATCAACGACTTGATGTGAGTGGCATGCATCATCACCCAACCCACTAAAGAACCGAGTGTGTTCAACCGTTGGAGTGTGTGTGTTTGTATTTGTGTGTGTGTGTGTGTCTTAGCGATCATGTTGCTCCATTCCATTGTCAGCGACGGGAACAGTTTGCATTTCACAGGTTATTGCCGCTTTTTGATTGCATCTGCAGTTCGGGTGCCCGTCCGCTTCACGCTCCATTAGCCCTGAGGGAAAGAAGACATTGCTCTCCTCTTTTGTTTTTTTCTCTCCTCTTTCTCCCCCATACTCACAGAGAAGGTGCTGCCTCTATTCTCCTGTACACCTGGTCTGGCTTCCCCATAGAGATGGTGTATAATGTATATAGTGTTCTATTTAATTCTGTATGTCTCCCCCACTGAGCACAGGAACCATTCCCCTCCTCCGTGTGTTGCTGTGATGAGGTTGTGTACCTTAGCTTACTCCACTCCTGTAGCTGCTAGCTAACCCCAGCAGGTACCTTGTCCTTCCTATAAAGTGTGCTAATGTAGTGTTTACTGGTGTGTTATTGAAGAGGGAGCGAGGTACTGTGGGTTTGTAGCACTTTATTTCACGATACTGCTTCTGTTGGTATTTACATGGTTTTTTAGAGGAACTTCTCTCCTCAGACAGAGGGAACCAGGCTCAGGAGGCCCATGCTTCATCTTTTGCCTTGCAGATACACTTACAGAAAAAAAACGAATGAAAACCACAAAAACACGTTTTCATGTGATCTTATGTGAAGTTAATGTGATAACGTGTGACAACATGGAAACCATGAAAATGCACATGTGAAGTTAATGTGATAACGTGTGACAACATGGAAACCATGAAAATGCACATGTGAAGTTAATGTGATAACGTGTGACAACATGGAAACCATGAAAATGCACATGTGAAGTTAATGTGATAACGTGTGACAACATGGAAACCATGAAAATGCACATGTGAAGTTAATGTGATAACGTGTGACAACATGGAAACCATGAAAATGCACATGTGAAGTTAATGTGATAACGTGTGACAACATGGAAACCATGAAAATGCACATGTGAAGTTAATGTGATAACGTGTGACAACATGGAAACCATGAAAATGCACATGTGAAGTTAATGTGATAACGTGTGACAACATGGAAACCATGAAAATGCACATGTGAAGTTAATGTGATAACATGTGACAACATGGAAACCATGAAAATGCACATGTGAAGTTAATGTGATAACGTGTGACAACATGGAAACCATGAAAATGCACATGTGAAGTTAATGTGATAATGTGTGACAACATGGAAACCATGAAAATGCACATGTGAAGTTAATGTGATAACGTGTGACAACATGGAAACCATGAAAATGCACATGTGAAGTTTTCTAAAAACACGTGTTTTCACATGATTCCACATGAATTTTCATGTGAAATCATGTGATTTTCTGTATGTGATATCATGTGTTTTTTCAGTAAGGGTAACCAGCCCATGTTCAGAGTTCAGGCACAAAGGAGTGTGTGTGGGTTTGTATTTTGTGTGCGGGGTGTATATGTGCGTGCATGCATGCGTGATCTGCGTGGGGCCAGTTAGTGATGTTAGAGAGTATGATATGGAGAAGTCATTTCAGGTCACTGGCCCCTACAGTCACATTTCCCCTGCTTTGGTGTCTGACGTAGAAAGCTGGCTGGCATAGCATCAGCTGTGTTTCTCTGGTGTCTGACGTAGAGAGTTCAGAAAGCTGGCTGGCATAGCATCAGCTGTGTTTCTCTGGTGTCTGACCACACACTATCTCCACTGGGGCATGGTATGAGTTTGTATGTGTGTGTGGAGGGGCATGGTATGAGTTTGTATGTGTGTGTGGAGGGGCATGGTATGAGTTTGTATGTGTGTGTGGAGGGGCATGGTATGAGTTTGTATGTGTGTGTGGAGGGGCATGGTATGAGTTTGTATGTGTGTGTGGAGGGGCATGGTATGAGTTTGTATGTGTGTGTGGAGGGGCATGGTATGAGTTTGTATGTGTGTGTGGAGGGGCATGGTATGAGTTTGTATGTGTGTGTGGAGGGGCATGGTATGAGTTTGTATGTGTGTGTGGAGGGGCATGGTATGAATTTGTATGTGTGTGTGGAGGGGCATGGTATGAGTTTGTATGTGTGTGTGGAGGGGCATGGTATGAGTTTGTATGTGTGAGTGGAGGGGCATGGTATGAGTTTGTATGTGTGTGTGGAGGGGCATGGTATGAGTTTGTATGTGTGTGTGGAGGGGCATGGTATGAGTTTGTATGTGTGTGTGGAGGGGCATGGTATGAGTTTGTATGTGTGTGTGGAGGGGCATGGTATGAGTTTGTATGTGTGTGTGGAGGGGCATGGTATGAGTTTGTATGTGTGTGTGGAGGGGCATGGTATGAGTTTGTATGTGTGTGTGGAGGGGCATGGTATGAGTTTGTATGTGTGTGTGGAGTGGCATGGTGTGAGTTTGTATGTGTGTGTGGAGGGGCATGGTATGAGTTTGTATGTGTGTGTGGAGGGGCATGGTATGAGTTTGTATGTGTGTGTGGAGGGGCATGGTCATATATCACAAGCTCCCAGAGAAGAGAGGGGGAGGTGGCGCGTTGGTTGGTGCGTCCCATGGGTCGAGTATGGGGGGGTGATTAAGGAAGAGAAGGATATTCAAGGTGAGGTGAACACTAGGAGAGAACGCCCCCAGGACAATCAATTACCCAGCATTCCAAACAAATGACCAGGAGCAGATACATCCCAGTGATGCATCAGACAACAGGCCTGGGAAATAGATGGGCTTTTAATAATTCCAGACGGATGGCGGGAGGAGGAGGGAAGGATGGACGGAATACATCTAGTCTATCCTCCATCTCATCATCACCTCCTCCAACTAGAGATATTATTGCTTCTCTTTACTCCCAAATGAAAGACAGAAAAATAATCCCTCATTCTATGAATAAGTATTTTCCTCTTGAATAACTTTTGATTTGATTGACCCTGTAGGTCAGGTGTTATGTAAAGGACTGGGCCTTGGGGGCTCCTTTTAGAAATAACAATGTATTAACATGACAACACTTACTTCTATTGCCAGTTAAAGACACAGACTGTGTTTACACAGGCAGCACAACTCTGATCTTTTTAGTCACTAATTGGTGTTTTGACCAATTAAGTCAGCTCTTTTGTCACTAATTGATTAAAAGATCAGAATTGGGCTGCCTTTGTAAACCAAAAGACACCATAGACTGTAGTCTGTAGTAGAGTGTGTAAAATATGGTGGTGTACACTACGCTCCTGAGGGGCACGGCGGTCTAAGGCACTGCATCTCAGTGTTAGAGGAGTCACTACAGACACCCTGGTTCCATTCCAGGCTGTATCACAGCGGTCTAAGGCACTGCATCTCAGTGTTAGAGGAGTCACTACAGACACCCTGGTTCCATTCCAGGCTGTATCACAGCGGTCTAAACCACTGCATCTCAGTGTTAGAGGAGTCACTACAGACACCCTGGTTCCATTCCAGGCTGTATCACAGCGGTCTAAACCACTGCATCTCAGTGTTAGAGGAGTCACTACAGACACCCTGGTTCCATTCCAGGCTGTATCACAGCGGTCTAAACCACTGCATCTCAGTGTTAGAGGAGCCACTACAGACACCCTGGTTCCATTCCAGGCTGTATCACAGCGGTCTAAACCACTGCATCTCAGTGTTAGAGGAGTCATTACAGACACCCTGGTTCCATTCCAGGCTGTGTCACAGCGGTCTAAGGCACTGCATCTCAGTGTTAGAGGAGCCACTACAGACACCCTGGTTCCATTTCAGGCTGTGTCACAGCGGTCTAAGGCACTGCATCTCAGTGTTAGAGGAGCCACTACAGACACCCTGGTTCCATTCCAGGCTGTATCACAGCGGTCTAAACCACTGCATCTCAGTGTTAGAGGAGTCATTACAGACACCCTGGTTCCATTCCAGGCTGTGTCACAGCGGTCTAAACCACTGCATCTCAGTGTTAGAGGAGTCACTACAGACACCCTGGTTCCATTCCAGGCTGTATCACAGCGGTCTAAGGCACTGCATCTCAGTGTTAGAGGAGTCACTACAGACACCCTGGTTCCATTCCAGGCTGTATCACAGCAGTCTAAACCACTGCATCTCAGTGTTAGAGGAGTCACTACAGACACCCTGGTTCGAATAAAAGTTCAAATAAATGCAGTATGACCCTGTTGGTAATCTAGGGTGGAGTGTGTACTACTATAGTAATCTAGGGTGGAGTGTGTACTACTATAGTAATGTAGGGTGGAGTGTGCACTACTGTGGTATTCTAGGGTGGAGTGTGCACTACTGTGGTATTCTAGGGTGGAGTGTGTACTACTATAGTAATCTAGGGTGGAGTGTGTACTACTATAGTAATGTAGGGTGGAGTGTGCACTACTGTGGTATTCTAGGGTGGAGTGTGCACTACTGTGGTATTCTAGGGTGGAGTGTGTACTACTATAGTAATCTAGGGTGGAGTGTGTACTACTATAGTAATGTAGGGTGGAGTGTGCACTACTGTGGTATTCTAGGGTGGAGTGTGCACTACTGTGGTATTCTAGGGTGGAGTGTGTACTACTATAGTAATCTAGGGTGGAGTGTGTACTACTATAGTAATGTACGGTGGAGTGTGTACTACTATGCAGTTTTCAGCTGAAGTAATCTTGGCCTCTGTGTGAAGAAGCTGTTAAATTAAGACATTTAATGGTCGGGCCCTGTGCCATGCTGCCACACACACACACACTCTCACACACCCTTCACTTTCAAGCACGCTTTATAGGACCACTGCTCTCCAGGACACTCAGCTAATCCTCATCTGGTCAATGAGCTATGTCCTGTCCTCCCTCTGTCCCTCTCTTCTTCCCACCCTCTCTCCCTTCCTCTTTATCCCCCCATTTCTCCTTCCCTACTGTCCTCCCTCCGTCTCTCCCTCCCTCCTGTCCTCCCTCTGTCTCTCCCTCCCTCTTGTCCTCCCTGTCACTCCCTCCTGTTCTCCCCCCTCCCTCCGTCTCTCCCTCCCTCCCTCCCCCCTGTTCTTCCTCCCTCTCTCCTGTCCTCACTCTCCCTCCCTGCTGTCATCCATCCCTCCCTCCCTCCTGTCCTCCCTCTCCCTCCCTCATGTCATCCCTCCCTCCTATCTGCCCTCCCTCCCTTCTGTCATCCCTCCCTCCCTCTTGTCCTCCCTCTCCCTCCCTCTTGTTCTCCCTCCCTCTTGTCCTCCCTCCCTCTCCTGTCCTCCCTCTCTTGTCCTCCCTCCCTCTCTCCTGTCCTCCCTCTCCTTCCCTCCCTCTCTCCTGTTCTCCCTCTCCCTCCCTCCCTCTCTCCCTTCCTCTTTCTCCCCCCTCTCTCCCTCCCCCCTCTCTCCCTCCCTCCTGTCCTTCCTCTGTTTCTCCCTCCCGTCCTCCCTCCCTCTCTCCTGTCCTCCCTCTCTGTCCCTCCTGTCATCCCTCCCTCTCTCCTGTCCTCCCTCCTGTCATCCCTCCCTTCCTCTTGTCCTCCCTCTCCCTCCCTCTTGTCCTTCCTCTCTCCCTCTCCCCTGTCCTCCCTCCCTCTCTCCTGTCCTCCCTCTCCCTCCCTCCCTCCTGTCCTCCCTCTCCCTCCCTTCTGTCTTCCCTCCCTCTCTCCTGTTTTCCCTCTCCCTCCCTCTTTCTCCCCCCTCTCTCCTGTCATCCCTCTGTCTCTCCCTCCCTCCTGTCCTCCCTGTCACTCCCTCCTGTCTTCCCTCCCTCTCTCCTGTTCTCCCTCTCCCTCCCTCCTGTCCTCCCTCTCACTCACTCCTGTCCTCCCCCCTCTCTCCTGTCCTCCCTCATCTCTCCCTCCCTCGTGTCCTCCCTCTCACTCCCTCCTGTCCTCCCCCCTCTCTCCTGTCCTCCCTCCATCTCTCCCTCCCGCCTGTCTTCCCTCTCACTCCCTCCTGTCCTCCCCCCTCTCCTGTCCTCCCTCCGTCTCTCACTCCCTCCTGTCCTCCCTCCCTCCTGTCCTCCCTCTCACTCCCTCCTGTCCTCCCTGTCACCCCCTCCTGTCTTCCCTCCCTCTCTCCTGTTCTCCCTCTCACTCCCTCCTGTCCTCCCCCCTCTCTCATGTCCTCCCTCCTGTCCTCCCTCCCTCCTGTCCTCCCTCCGTCTCTCACTCCCTCCTGTCCTCTCTCCCTCCTGTCCTCCCTCTCACTTTCTCCTGTCCTCCCTCCTGTCCTCCCTCCCTCCTGTCCTTCTCTCTTTCTCTCTGGCTGCTGAAGTAGCTGACAGACAGTTTTCTGGGCTGGTGGATGCCCGGGATAACAGAGAGAGAGCCGCGGGCTGGACCATCTGTGTCATCCCAGCCTCCACCCGGCACCATGGCAACCTAACAGATGCACCAGTAAATAAACAGAATATTTCTCCTGGCGACCAGTTGCCACATCCCATAATACCATGGCAGCCTTTAACACCCACCAGGTGGGGAGCGATGAACGACACATAACTCTACCCACGCTAGCAGAGAGTTGCAGCTAATGGTGTGTGTGTGTGTGTGTGCGCGCGCGTGTGTGCGCGCGTGTGTGTGTGTGCACGTGTGTGTGTGAGTGTGTGTGTTTGCATGTGTGTGTGTGTGTATGTGTGTGTGCATGCATGTGTGTGTGTGTGTGTTTGTGTGTGTGTGTGTGTGTCCTGGCTGGGAGACACCTGGACAGTGATGTTAGGTATGACCTTGCAGCAGGGTGGATGCTACAGTAGTTATGCCAGCTGAGCTACCAGCGGTAACACAGTGGTACTGTATATAGCAAGCAGTGGTACTGTATACAGCCAGCAGTGGTACTGTATACGGCCAGCCGTGGTACTGTATACGGCCAGCAGTGGTTCTCTGTACGGCCAGCAGTGGTACTGTATACGGCCAGCAGTGGTACTGTATACGGCCAGCAGTGGTACTGTATACGGCCAGCAGTGGTTCTCTGTAAGGCCAGCAGTGGTTCTGTATACGGCCAGCAGTGGTTCTGTATACGGCCAGCAGTGGTTCTCTGTACGGCCAGCAGTGGTACTGTATACGGCCAGCAGTGGTACTGTATGCAGCCAACAGTGGTTCTCTGTACGGCCAGCAGTGGTACTGTATACGGCCAGCAGTGGTTCTCTGTATACGGCCAGCAGTGGTTCTCTGTATACGGCCAGCAGTGGTATTGTCTACGGCCAGCAGTGATTCTCTGTACGGCCAGCAGTGGTACTGTACACAGCCAGCAATGATACTCTGTATACGGCCAGCAGTGGTACTGTATACGGCCAGCAGTGGTACTGTATACAGCCAGCAGTGGTACGGTATACAGCCAGCAGTGGTACTGTATACAGCCAGCAGTGGTACTGTATACAGCCAGCAGTGGTTCTCTGTATGGCCAGCAGTGGTACTGTATACAGCCAGCAGTGGTACTGTATACGGCCAGCAGTGGTTCTCTGTATGGCCAGCAGTGGTACTGTATACGGCCAGCAGTGGTACTGTATACAGCCAGCAGTGGTACTGTATACGGCCAGCAGTGGTACTGTATACAGCCAGCAGTGGTACTGTATACGGCCAGCAGTGGTACTGTATACGGCCAGCAGTGGTACTGTATACAGCCAGCAGTGGTACGGTATACGGCCAGCAGTGGTACTGTATACGGCCAGCAGTGGTATTGTCTACGGCCAGCAGTGGTACTGTATACGGCCAGCAGTGGTACTGTATACGGCCAGCAGTGGTACTGTATACTGCCAGCAATGATACTGTATACGGCCAGTCGGGGTTCTCTGTACGGCCAGCAGTGGTACTGTATACAGCCAGCAGTGGTACTGTATACGGCCAGTCGTGGTTCTCTGTACGGCCAGCAGTGGTACTGTATAGAGCCAGCAGTAGTCTCTGTACGGCCAGCAGTGGTTCCCTGTATTGGCAGCAGTGGTACTGTATACGGCCAGCAGTGGTTCCCTGTATGGCCAGCAGTGGTTCTCTGTATGGCCAGCAGTGGTACTGTATACCGCCAGCAGTTGTATTGTATACCGCCAGCAGTTGTATTGTATACGGCCAGCAGTGGAACTCTGTACGGCCAGCAGTGGTTCTCTGTACGGCCAGCAGTGGTTCTCTGTACGGCCAGCAGTGGTTCTCTGTACGGCCAGCAGTGAAACTCTGTACGGCCAGCAGTGGAACTCTGTACGGCCAGCAGTGGTACTGTATACAGCCAGCAGTGGTTCTCTGTACGGCCAACAGTGGTACTGTATACAGCCAGCAGTTGTTCTCTGTACGGCCAGCAGCGGTTTTGTAAACAGCCAGCAGTGGTACTGTATACAGCCAGCAGTGGTACTGTATACAGCCAGCAGTAGTACTGTATACAGCCAGCAGTGGTACTGTATACAGCCAGCAGTGGTACTGTATACAGCCAGCAGTGGTACTGTATACAGCCAGCAGTGGTACTGTATACAGCCAGCAGTGGTACTGTATACAGCCAGCAGTGGTACTGTATACAGCCAGCAGTGGTTCTCTGTGCGGCCAGCAGTGGTACGGTATACAGCCAGCAGTGGTACTGTATACAGCCAGCAGTGGTACTGTATACAGCCAGCAGTGGTACTGTATACAGCCAGCAGTGGTACTGTATACAGCCAGCAGTGGTACTGTATACAGCCAGCAGTGGTATTGTATACAGCCAGCGGTGGTACTGTATACAGCCAGCAGTGGTTCTCTGTGCGGCCAGCAGTGGTACTGTATACAGCCAGCAGTAGTACTGTATACAGCCAGCAGTGGTACTGTATACAGCCAGCAGTGGTTCTCTGTGCGGCCAGCAGTGGTACTGTATACAGCCAGCAGTAGTACTGTATACAGCCAGCAGTAGTACTGTATACAGCCAGCAGTGGTACTGTATACAGCCAGCAGTGGTACTGTATACAGCCAGCAGTGGTACTGTATACAGCCAGCAGTAGTACTGTATACAGCCAGCAGTAGTACTGTATACAGCCAGCAGTGGTTCTCTGTGCGGCCAGCAGTGGTACGGTATACAGCCAGCAGTGGTACTGTATACAGCCAGCAGTTGTACTGTATACAGCCAGCAGTGGTACTGTATACAGCCAGCAGTGGTACTGTATACAGCCAGCAGTGGTACTGTATACAGCCAGCAGTGGTATTGTATACAGCCAGCGGTGGTACTGTATACAGCCAGCAGTGGTACTGTATACAGCCAGCGGTGGTACTGTATACAGCCAGCAGTGGTACTGTATACAGCCAGCAGTGGTACTGTATACAGCCAGCAGTGGTTCTCTGTGCGGCCAGCAGTGGTACGGTATACAGCCAGCAGTGGTACTGTATACGGCCAGCAGTGGTTCTCTGTACAGCCAGCAGTGGTACTGTATACAGCCAGCATTGGTAATGTATACGGCCAGCAGTGGTACTGTATACAGCCAGCAGTGGTACTGTACGGCCAGCAGTGGTACTGTATACAGCCAGCAGTGGTTCTCTGTGCGGCCAGCAGTGGTACTGTATACAGCCAGCAGTGGTACTGTATACAGCCAGCAGTGGTTCTCTGTGCGGCCAGCAGTGGTACTGTATTCAGCCAGCAGTTGTACTGTATACAGCCAGCAGTGGTACTGTACGGCCAGCAGTGGCACTGGACGGCCAGCAGTGGTACTGTATACAGCCAGCAGTGGTTCTCTGTGCGGCCAGCAGTGGTACTGTATACGGCCAGCAGTGGTTCTCTGTACGGCCAGCAGTGGTACTGTATACAGCCAGCAGTGGTACTGTATACAGCCAGCAGTGGTTCTCTGTACGGCCAGCAGTGGTACTGTATACAGCCAGCAGTGGTACTGTATACAGCCAGCAGTGGTACTGTATACAGCCAGCAGTGGTTCTCTGTACGGCCAGCAGTGGTACTGTATACAGCCAGCAGTGGTTCTCTGTACGGCCAGAAGTGGTACTGTATACAGCCAGCAGTGGTACGGTATACGGCCAGCAGTGGTACTGTATACAGCCAGCAGTGGTGCTGTCCAAGCATAATCTCTGTTAACCCAGAACTAAAGTGTTGCGTAATTGATCAGATGCTCAATTAAGTTCTGGGTCCAAACATGTTAAGAGAAGAGATGACTGCTCATTCAGCCCAGGGTTCCGGTCTAGAAGCAGCATTCCACTGTGGTCAGAGGGCACTTTCGATGCTGCAATTTAGCTGCAGCCGAGCCCAGAAATACAATTCTCGTAGACGGACCCAGAGAGAAGTTCCTAAAATTCCAAAAAAGATCCTTTCGTTATCACCTTTGTACCAAAAATATCCACGGAATATATCCAAGATATATTTCCCATCGTTTAACATTTTATATGAATCCAATGTCGGACATGCTTCTGCATGACGTGATGACGCTGACGCTGACGCTGATGACGTTGTCGCTGCTCAGGCTTGCTCCAGAGAACATGAGTAGACTACGTTGAAGACAACGGGCGTCCATCTTGGAAGCAGTTATTTTATACCTCAGTGATTTATACCTCAGCCAGCCAGATTACTCTCTTTTTTTCATCATCAGTGTGCACCCTTTTGGTTATTAAAGCCCAGACAGATTCCTCTCTTTTTTTCATCATCAGTGTGCACCCTTTTGGTTATTAAAGCCCAGACAGATTCCTCTCTTGCTTTCATCATCAGTGTGCACCCTTTTGGTTATTAAAGCCCAGACAGATTCCTCTCTTGCTTTCATCATCAGTGTGCGCCTGTTTGTTAATTAACACCCAGGTAGAAGATGAACCTAAGCACCACATTCGTCCTGGAATTCTCAGGGGACTTCGTAAAAAGCCCAAATATCCTTGTGCTCATGCATTAATTATCCTTTGTGTGTTTGGATTAGTGTTGCACGGTATACTGGTACCAAGGTAATATTACAGTACCAAAATGTCATGATACCGTAGGGCCGTTTCATATGATACTTCAAAATGTTTCCGCCCTACGAATCTAAAGAACCCACTGGCGCCTTATATAAAATGTTAATAAAGTTAGTTTTGTTTATAAATTCAGTTGAATTTTTTAAGCAACAGCCACGAGTTGCTTGTAAGCGCCACTCCAGTAATGTCCACTTCACTTCCATGTGCATATCATATCTATTATCCCTAACCTGGCATCACTCACTTGGTTCTATCCATGAGCTCTTCCTGCGCATTGACTCCTCAATCAGTTTTTTAAATATCATTTAGCCGTGATGGCAAGCGGGAATGCAGTCCCTGATGCGTCTTCTGTTGTTACATTGAATACATTGGAGCAGCTCACAGAGCTGATATAATAACCAAGAGCACAGGCCAGTCAGAGTAGGCTTTGCAAGTTCGTTGTCACGCAGCATTCATATGCCAGGGAGAACAAATGGAGCACAGCTTTGAAACATGCTTACAGCTTTACAGCGAAGAACCTAACAACCTGGTAACTTGACAGTAGGTCTAGGCTAATTTCATTGGCCCAGGAAGAAAGGAAAAGGGTCTGCTACTCATGAGATGTGCATCAAAGGGTAGGATTCATATAGGCATAATGTAGGCCGAAACTATATCAAACATGAATTTATTTCTGTTGCTCCTTAAATTTTGTTTGGTGCCTAACATTTTTAAAGTTGGGAGCCGTGTGTTTGTGGGAGAGAGAGAGAGTATGGTGTGTGTGTTTATGAGAGTGAGGGAGAGAGAATCTGTGAGGAATGGTGGTAGAGTGTGTGTGTGTGCACGCGCTTACTGAAGAGTAAAGAATGTTTCATGCAGTGTTTTCCCCTTACTGCCACAATGAGATACAGATCATTCTGCATGTACAGCATATTCCTGCCTCCTATTCCAGCCAGATCACAGGTAGGCCTTTGCAAATAGGAGCAAATCAGCCATTCTATGCAGTATCTATTATGCAGTGTAAAGTTAAATTCAATATGTGTTGTATTGAGTATATATTGAGTATATATTGAGTGTGAATATCAGTGACAGGTTGTTTTGTGTAGCACATGCGCATAACATTTAGAAAACACGAACAAGCGTCGGTGGGACAAGGCAAACAGGACGCTAGATGATTTGTCACCGTGGTATCGCAATACAATGTTTTTGTTTATTTAACCTTTATTTAACTAGGCGAGTCAGTTAAGAATAAATTATTATATACAATGACAGCCTACCAAAATGCAAAGGACCTGCGGGGCTGGGATTAAAAACAAAAATATAGGACAAACACACATCACGACAAGAGAGACTCCACAATACTAAATAAAGAGAGACATAAGACGACAACATAGAATGGCAGCTGTAACAAGTGCGCTGAGAATCGGGAAGTAAGTACAGGGAGTGAGTGTTTTAATAAATAAACAAAACAATAAACACGAAACACAAACAACGCACCGACGTGAAACAGAGTCAATAACACCTGAGGAAAGAACCAAGGTGAGTGACAGATACAGGGAAGATAATCAAGGAGGTGATGGAGTCCAGGTGAGTGTCACGAGGCACAGATGCGTGAGCCGATGGTGACAGGTGTGTGGGATAATCAGCAGCCTGATGACCTAGAGGCCGGAGAGGGAGTGTACGTGACAGTACCCCCTCCCCGACGCGCGGTTCCAGCTCCAGCCGTGACAGCAGCAACACATGACAACACAGCATTGTAGCAACACCACATGACAACAAAATGGTAGCAACACAACATGGCGGCAGCACAACATGGTAGCAGCCCAAGACATGGTACAAACATTATTGGGCACAGACAACAGCACAAAGGCAAGAAGGTAGAGACAACAATACATCACGCGAAGCAGCCACAACTGTCAGTAAGAGTGTCCATGATTGAGTCTTTGAACGAAGAGATGGAGATAAAGCTGTTTGTTGCAGCTCGTTCCAGTCGCTAGTTGCAGCGAACCTAAAAGAGGAACGACCCAGGGATGTGTGTGTTTTGGGGACCTTTAACAGAATGTGATACTTGGTATGGTATCGTAAGTCAAATTTGGGTATCGTGACAACACTAGTTTGTATACATTAAACCCATGCAGAACCCAACAGATGGCCTGTTACAAAGCTGTAAAAGGTTGGTAGTCCTGCTTCTACCCAGACTGGCTTTATACCATTACCCCCCTGCCTCCCCAAGGCCCAGCCTTAACACAGCCTAGCCAAGTCATCCTTGAGTCATTCAGTTTGGTTCAATCACTGGGCAACCGTCTGCCGCTCCGACCCTAACCTCCGACCCCGGCTTTTGATCACTACCGTTTCAGTCTCTGAGAGAAGAGGAGAGAAATAGAGCGAAGCCAGACAGAGCTGGCTGCCACTAGTCTTTGTTCCTCAAAGTCCTCTCCTATTGTTCCCCAGAAGAACGTCCCTTTTGTTTACTGTTGTTTACTGTTGTTAATTACAAATGCCATCCATTTTTACATTTACATTTGGGTCATTTAGCAGACGCTCTTAACCAGAGTGACTTAAACTCAGGTTGACCATTCCAGCCAGCAAGAAATGTTTAGGGGTTTTCTTTGTCTTTTCCTTATAGAAATTTAACCCACAATCTTGCCGTTACTATCGCTACGCTCTTACCAACTGAGTTGGTTGAGAATAGAAAAGACTTTGAAAATATGTCCTTTTCTGGGAATGTATTTTTGTTGGTTTTGGTTGTTCTGCTATTGCTCTGACAAGGCCAAATTTAAGCCAACTCATCCTCCATGACGCACCATGTCATCATCCAGAACGTCCTCCAGACCTTCGGAAGACATTGCAGAATTATCCCTGACATTTGTGTGAAAGGAAGATTCATAAAACAAACCTTCACAAAACAGGAAAAAGTGCCCTTATTTAAACTGGCTTGTATTCGTTTAAGTTCAGCAGAACTGTAGATCATATTCAGAAAGCCCTTCAGTTGATAATGGCCATGTTGTTTTCCCCCCACATAGCAGACCCAGGTCTTATAGCTACTAACTGTCATCAGGATTATTGTTACGACCCCCTGCCCTCTGTTTCCACACGTACACACACACACGCACACCACACAGCTTACACTCATGTTAATTGTTATTCTATAGAGCTGTGAGTGTCTATGGAGGTCAAAGTTGACGTATTGTCATCCTGCCTCTCCGATTGTCTCTCTACTCGTTAGTGAAATTACCATCAACAGTGTTATGTGTGTGTGTATTTCTTGATTTAATGACCTTAGCAGCTGATTAAGTTGAGTGTTTATATATTTTAGGGCTCGTTACTTACACGTGATGTCACATATAGGGCAGCAAATCAACGTTTATTGGTTGAGTATACAGATTTGCAGATGTTATCACAGGTGCAGCGAAATGCTTGTGCTTCTATCTCCAACAGTGCAGTAATAATACCTAGCAATAAATAAATAAAAACAATACACACATTATATAGGGTGAGCCGTGATTAGAATACAGTATGTACATATAAAGTGGGTGAAACAGTATGTAAACATTATTAAGGTGACCAGTGTTCAATGACTCTTATGTACATAGGGCACCAGTCTCTAAGGTGCAGTATAGAGTACCGGGTGGTAGCCGGCTAGTAACGGTCTCTAAGGTGCAGGGTAGAGTACCTGGTGGTAGCCGGCTAGTAACAGTCTCTAAGGTGCAGGGTAGAGTACCGGGTGGTAGCCGGCTAGTAAGAGTCTCTAAGGTGTAAGGTAGAGTATCGGGTGGTAGCCTGCTAGTAACGGTCTCTAAGGTGCAGGGTAGAGTATCGGGTGGTAGCCGGCTAGTAAGAGTCTCTAAGGTGCAGGGTAGAGTACCGGGTGGTAGCCGGCTAGTAACAGTCTCTAAGGTGCAGGGTAGAGTACCGGGTGGTAGCCGGCTAGTAACAGTCTCTAAGGTGCAGGGTAGAGTATCGGGTGGTAGCCGGCTAGTAACCGTCTCTAAGGTGCAGTGTAGAGTATCGGGTGGTAGCCGGCTAGTAACAGTCTCTAAGGTGCAGGGTAGAATACCGGGTGGTAGCCGGCTAGTAACAGTCTCTAAGGTGTAGGGTAGAGTATCGGGTGGTAGCCGGCTAGTAACAGTCTCTAAGGCGCAGGGTAGAGTACCGGGTGGTAGCCAGCTAGTAACAGTGACTAAGGTTCAGGGCAGGGTACCGGGCGGAGGCCGGCTAGTGGTGGCTGTGGTGAGACACGCACAGCGGGTTAGTGACACCACGAACCCAACCAGACGGTTTAATTCCCTTTAATAAACCCTGTTTTACCCTGCATGCTGTATGCTATCATTATGGTGGGACCTAGGATTGAATTGATTGGACATTAATGTCACTGGACTGGGGAGGAGGGGGGGAATGGAGGTGAGAGGACGCCTACTGTTGTCCTAAGAAGGAATCCTTCAGTTATATAAGAAATTCTTGGAATTGATGTTTGGATTGTTGTCTGTATTTCCCCGTACTCAACGAGCTGAAGATCGAAGACAGACAATCAGACAGATAGCAGACAGATGTGGAGACAGACACATAGTGTGCATCTCAAATGGCACCCTATTCCCTTTTAACCAGAGCCCACCAAGGGAATACGGTGCCATTTGGGACAGAGCCATAGAACATAGAAGCAGACATCCTGTCTGTCAGTAAAAATAGAGGTACAGTAGATGTAGTTTATAATCTTGGTCAGGCTGTAAAGGACAATTACTCTTCCACATAGACTTAACACAACGCGACTTCAAGGATGCTGGCAGGAAGGATACAAACTGAACAAACAAACGATTCTGGAAACTTCACGGTCTCTTTGCACAAAATTGACCCTCTGGGTTGTGATCATCAGGCATCAAACAGAAAAAACAGACTGGAACAGGGAGAGACTTTCTGAACTTGCTGGTCCAATATGAAACACTCTGTTGCATGCCCGAATGAACATGGCCCTGTATTGAGTCAACACCTGTCTCCTCTAGCTGGTATGTTTGAGGATTCTCAGAACCTCAGAATCTCCCTCTGTGTCAGACATCAAACACCAACATCTCCTCCAATCGCAGAGCTCCATCACAAACTAGGGTTTTTCCAGGACACCACACAGGGGGTCCCGGTGTTCACTCTGGTTTCATTCTGTACTTCCTGTAACAAAACCTCTATTTCCACCTTTGTCATTAGAGTTTCTATGAGACAAGGGAAGTATAGCAAGGTGAGAATCTCTTATGTCAGAATGGACAGTTAAAGCATTCTGGTTTACTGCATTCTATATGCTCTGAGGTTTATATTCAATAGATACAGACAATGACTCACTTCTCTTTCATAACAGTCAATACAGTAGAACAAACTGCAATTTTTTTTTTTGTTACGTTTTTAAAAACGCATACACAGCTCGAGCAAGACATTCATCAGCATTTCTCTGACTAGGTTCCTCCATTGAGTCAAAAAAAACTTCTGATTCATAATTTTCACCTCGAATAGAAGTAGAGGGACTTTTGTCAGAGGTTGCTTGTTGTGAGCACTGAGGGAACTTAATGCACTTGGCCAGATGATTCTGCATCTTTGTTGCATTCTTCACAAATGATTTGGCACAGTATTTGCAAATGTACACAGATTTTCCTTCTACATTAGCTGCAGTGAAATTTCTCCACACATCAGATAGTACCGTGGCATTTTCCTGTAAAGATTAGAAGGAAAAAATTGTCAAAAAAACCCAAATACAATTCCATGTACAGAATTGTTAGATTAAACGACTCCTTTGTAAGATAAATGTTTTTAAATGAAACATGTATGGAAACAGGTGAATTAACACTTCTCAGTTAGCAGGCTCAAGCAAGCTAAAACCCACAAGGTAGCAAAAACTAACTATCAGAAATTGTTAACAAGTTAAAAATATTTTAAACACACTTTGCTGTAAGCTTGCAGCCTACTATTTACTAGTTAACAAAAAAAAAATGTATGTCATATAAAATACAGTTGAAGTCGGAAGTTTAAATACATTTTCACACTTCCTGGCATTTAATCCAAATAAAAATTCTGTCTTAGGTCAGTTAGGATCGCCACGTTATTTGAAGAACGTGAAATGTCAGAATAATAGTAGAGAGAATTATTTATTTCAGCTTTTATTTCTTTCATCACATTCCCAGTGGGTCAGAAGTTTACATACACTCAATTAGTATTTGATAGCATTGCCTTTAAATTGTTTAACTTGGGTCAAACGTTTCGGGTGGCCTTCCACAAGCTTCCCACAATAAGTTGGGTGAATTTTGGCCCATTCCTCCTGACAGAGCTGGTGTAACTGAGACAGGTTTGTAGGCATCCTTGCTCGCACAAGCTTTTTCAGTTCTGCCCACAAATTTTCTTTAGGATTGAGGTCAGGGCTTTGTGATGGCCACTCCAATACCTTGACTTTGTTGTCCTTAAGCCATTTTGCCACAACTTTGGAAGTATGCTTGGGGTTATTGTCCATTTGGAAGACCTATTTGCGACCAAGCTTTAACTTCCTGACTGATTGAGATGTTGCTTCAATATATCCACATAATTTTCCTCCCTCATGATGCCATCTATTTTGTGAAGTGCACCCGTCCCTCCTGCAGCAAAGCAAACCCACAACATGATGCTGCCACCCCCGTGCTTCACGGTTGGGATGGTGTTCCTCGGCTTGCAAGCCTCCCCCTTTTTCCTCCAAACATAACGATGATCATTATGGCCAAACAGTTCCATTTTTGTTTCATCAGACCAGAGGACATTTCTCCGAAAAGTACGCTCTTTGTCCCCATGTGCAGTTGCAAACCGTAGTATGGCTTTTTTATGGCGGTTTTGGAGCAGTGGCTTCTTCCATGCTGAGCAGCCTTTCAGGTTATGTTGATATGGGACTCGTTTTACTGTGGATATAGATACTTTTGTACCTGTTTCCTCCAGCATCTTCACAAGGTCAGTTGCTGTTGTTCTGGGATTGATTTGCACTTTTCGCACTAAAGTACGTTCATCTCCAGGAGACAGAAGGTGTCGTCTCCTTCCTGAGCGGTATGACGGCTGCGTGGTCCCATGGTGTTTATACTTGCGTACTATTGTTTGTACAGATGAACGTGGTACCTTCAGGCGTTTGGAAATTGCTCCAAAGGACGAACCAGACTTGTGGAGTTCTACGATTTGGCTGATTTCTTTTGATTTTCCCATGATGTCAAGCGAAGAGGCACTGAGTTTGAAGGTAGGCCTTGAAATACATCCACAGGTACACCTCCAATTGACTCAAATGATGTCAATTAGCCTATCAGAAGCTTCTAAAGCCACAGTCAACTTAGTGTATGTAAACTTCTGACCCACTGGAATTGTGATACAGTGAATTATAAGTGAAATAATCTGTCTGTAAACAATTCTTGGAAAAATTACTTGGGTCATGCACAAACTAGATGCCCTAACTGACTTGCCAAAACTATAGTTTGTTTACAAGAAATTTGTGGAGTGGTTGAAAAACGAGTTTTAATGACTCCAACCTAAGTGTATGTAAACTTCCAACTTCAACTGTATATTCACCCCACCCAGTATTGTAATCAAAACTTACCAGAAAGCATGTAGTCCTTGGCTCAGACAGTGTAGTAGTGTGGGCTCAATAGCATCTCATTAGTGTGCAAGATCTTGAGAATCAGCTGTACATGTGATGGAAGAATGCACTGTGCATGCAGAGGGTTGCAATTCCATTGAATTGGGGATAGTTTAACCAAAATATGCCACAAGACCTAGAATTGCCTTATGTGTATCCCATTAAAAAAAAGGTTCACTGTAATAAGCTAACTATTTTGATGAATTTAAGCAAAATTCCAGGGATTCTCCCATGGAACATTTCCGGGAAAATTGCTCTTTCTGTTTTTCTCTGTCTCTCTCTCTCGTTGTGTCTCTGTCTCTCTCTCTCTCACTGTGTATCTCAATTCAATTTAAGGGCTTTTTTGTCATGGGAAACCTATGTTAACATTGCAAGTGAAGTAGATAATAAACAAAAGTGAAATAAACATTAACAATGTACAGTAAACATTACACTCACAGAAGTTCCAAAAGAATAAAGACATTACAAATGTCATATTATGTCTATATACAGTGTTGTAAAGATGTGCAAATAGTTGAAGTAGAAAAGGGAAAATAAATAATTATGGGTTGTATTTACAGTGGTGTTTGTTCTTCACTGGTTGCCCTTTTCTTGTGGCAACAGGTCATAAATCTTGCTGCTGTGATGGCACACTGTGGTATTTCACCCAGTAGATATAGGCATTTATCAAAATTGGTTTTGTTTTCGAATTATTTGTGGATCTGTATAATCTGAGGGAAATATGTGTCTCTAATATGGTCTCTAATATGGCTCTAATAAGTTTGGGTCAGTCACAGTGGTCAGGTTTTCTAACACTGTGTACTCTCTGTTTAGGGCCATATAGCCTTCTAGTTTGCTCTGTTTTTTGTTAATTCTTTCCAATGTGTCAAGTAATTATCTTTTTGTTTTCTCATGACTTGGTTGGGTCTAATTGTGTTGCTGACCACGGGCTCTGTGGGGTCTATTTGTGTTTGTAAACAGAGTCCCAGGATCAACTTGATTAGGGGACTATTCTCTGTAGGTGATGGCTTTGTTATGGAAGGTTTGGGATTCGCTTCCTTTTAGGTGGTTGTAGAATTGAATGAATCTTTTCTGGATTTTGTGAATTAGCGGGTATCGGCCTAATTCTGCTCTCTGTCTCTCTCTCCATGTACGTGCCTCAGTGGTTAGAGAGCTGGCCTCGATGTTGATGTTTCTCTCCTGCTCTCTGATTTAATGAGAGAAGATGAGGAAGGAAAGGAACATCTCAGTGGTTAGAGAGTTGGCCTCGATGTTGATGTTTCTCTCCTGCTCTCTGATTGAATGAGAGAAGATGAGGAAGGAAAGGAACATCTCAGTGGTTAGAGAGGTGGCCTCGGTGTTGATGTTTCTCTCCTGCTCTCTGATCGAATGAGAGAAGATGAGGAAGGAAAGGAACATCTCAGTGGTTAGAGAGGTGGCCTCGGTGTTGATGTTTCTCTCCTGCTCTCTGATTGAATGAGAGAAGATGAGGAAGGAAAGGAACATCTCAACCTCCTTTGTCAGAACGCACAAGGAATCCCAACAGCCTCCACACATAAACACGCCATCACATGGAACTGCCCTCGGGGTTCCCACAGCAATCACCAGTGGGCACTACTCCGAGACGATGCCAGGGCCGTCAGAAGATCAGTCTCTTTCATCGTGTTGAGATAACGCCTGGCCAAATTAAACACTGTTGTTCTGAAGCTCTAGCTGCCTTTTTTTATACACTTTGATGATGCACTATGCAAAAATCCCTCCTCCATTTCCTGGTTGCTAAAATGTCAGTTTATGTGACAAAAAAAGCAAGTATAGTGTAGAGAATCATTGTACCATCTAAACTGCTGTGAAATATATTTTAAATAACCTAAAAGATTGTATTTACGGCTTTGAAGCTGGTGTACCAAACCAAAATGTAAAAACTAAACTTAAGAATGGGAAGCATAGAAATAGTGCACATATCTACTGTAAAGGCTGTCGCTCTCCTCATCCTCAGATGAGGTGAGGAGAGAAGGATCTTCTGACCAAAATGCGGAGTCTGGGAAATATGCCATCTTTATTATAAATTACAATGATGTAGATGGCAACACGAAAACTAAACAAAACACTTACAAACTACAAAATAACAAAACGACGTAGAACGAAAACCTGAACATAAACTTACATAACTGGAACGTAAACTCACGAACAGGCAACAGACGACATCGAAACAAAACGAACAGCCAAACAGTCCCGTTTGTGAATATACATCGATAACGACACGAAGACATCACAGGAGACAATCACCCACAAACACACAGTGATAATGCCCTACCTAAATATGACTCTTGATTAGAGGAAAATGCAAACCACCTGCCTCTAATCAAGAGCCATACCAGGCACACCGAAACCAACATAGAAACAGATAACATAGACTGCCCACCCAAAACACATGCCCTGACCATAAACACATAAAAAACAACATAAAACAGGTCAGGACTGTTACAGTACCCCCCCCTCAAGATGCGCACGCCGGGCGCACAAGCACAAAGTCCAGGGGAGGGTCCGGGTGGGCAGTTGACCACGGTGGTGGTTCCGGCTCAGGACGCTGTCCCCATACCACCATAGTCACTCCCCTCTTCTTTCTACCCCTTCTAATGCCCACCCTAACACTACCTTCCCCTAAATAAACAGCTAGCACCAGGACAAGGGGCAGCACCGGGACAAGGGGTAGCACCGGGACAAGGGGCAGCACCAGAACAAGGGGCAGCACCAGGATAAGGACCATTACTGGGACAAGGGGCAGCAAAGGGACAAGGGGCAGCACCGGGACAAGGGGCAGCACCGGGACAAGGGGCAGCACCGGGACAAGGGGCAGCACCGGGACAAGGGGCAGCACCGGGACAAGGGGCAGCACCGGGACAAGGGGCAACACCGGGACAAGGGGCAGATCCCGGCTGAAGGACTCTGGCAGGTCCTGTTTGGACGGCTCTGGCAGGTCCATGCTGGCTGACGGCTCTCTACGCTCATGGCAGGCTGACGGCTCTTGACGCTCATGGCAGGCTGACGGCTCTCGACGCTCATGGCAGGCTGACGGCTCTCGACGCTCATGGCAGGCTGACGGCTCTCGACGCTCATGGCGCTCTGACGGCTCTGGCTGCTCATGGCTCTCTGACGGCTCTGGCTGCTCATGGCTCACTGACGGCTCTGGCTGCTCATGGCTCTTTGACGGCTCTGGCTGCTCATGGCTCTTTGACGGCTCTGGCTGCTCATGGCTCTCTGACGGCTCTGGCTGCTCATGGCTCGCTGGCGGCTCTGGCAGATCCTGTCTGGTTGGCGGCTCTGGCAGATCCTGTCTGGTTGGCGGCTCTGGCAGATCCTGTCTGGTTGGCGGCTCTGGCAGATCCTGTCTGGCTGACGGCTCTAGCGGCTCCTGTCTGGCTGACGGCTCTAGCGGCTCCTGTCTGGCGGATGGCTCTGTAGGCTCATGGCAGACGGGCGGCTTTGCAGGCTCATGGCAGACGGGCGGCTTTGCAGGCTCATGGCAGACGGATGGCTCAGACGGCGCTGGGGAGACGGATGGCTCAGATGGCGCTGGAGAGACGGATGGCTCAGATGGCGCTGGGGAGACGGATGGCTCAGATGGCGCTGGGGAGACAGATAGCTCTGTAGGGAGGAGAAGGAGAGACAGCCTGGTGCGTGGTCTAGGCACCGGCTGCGCTGGAGAGGAGGAAACAGCAGGAGAGAGAACCCGGAGAGACAGCCTGGTACGGGGGGCTGCCACCGGAGGACTGGTACATGGAGGTGGCACCGGATATACCGGACCGTGAAGGAGGACACGTGCTCTTGAGCACCGAGCCTCCCCAACCCTACCAGGTTGAATGAACCCCGTAGCCCTGCCAGTGCGGCGAGGTGGAATAGCCCGCACTGGGCTATGCAGGCGAACCGGGGACACCACCTGTAAGGCTGGTGCCATGTACACCGGCCCGAGGAGACGTACTGGAGACCAGCTACGTTGGGCCGGCTTCATGGCACCCGGCTCGATGCCCAACCTAGCCCTCCCAGTGCGGCAAGGTGGAATAGCCCGCACTGGGCTAAGCACGCGTACTGGGGACACCGTGCGCTTTACCGCATAACACGGTGTCTTACCAGTACGACGCCTACTACCTCCACGGTAAGCACGGGGAGTTGGCTCGGGTATCCTACCCGGCTTTGCCACACTCCTCGTGTGCCCCCCCCCAAGAAATTTTTGGGTCTTACTCACGGGCTCCCAACCGCGTCGTCGCGCTGCCTCCTCATACCAGCGCCGCTCAGCCTTCGCTGCTTCCAATTCCTCCTTTGGACGGCGATATTCCCCTGGTTGAGCCCAAGGTCCTCTACCGTCCAATATCTCCTCCCAAGTCCAGAAATCCTTATTGCTCCGTCGAGCATTCCCATACCGCTTGGTCTCTGTATTTTGGTGGGTGATTCTGTAAAGGCTGTCGCTCTCCTCATCCTCAGATGAGGTGAGGAGAGAAGGATCTTCTGACCAAAATGCGGAGTCTGGGAAATATGCCATCTTTATTATAAATTACAATGATGTAGATGGCAACACGAAAACTAAACAAAACACTTACAAACTACAAAATAACAAAACGACGTAGAACGAAAACCTGAACATAAACTTACATAACTGGAACGTAAACTCACGAACAGGCAACAGACGACATCGAAACAAAACGAACAGCCAAACAGTCCCGTTTGTGAATATACATCGATAACGACACGAAGACATCACAGGAGACAATCACCCACAAACACACAGTGATAATGCCCTACCTAAATATGACTCTTGATTAGAGGAAAATGCAAACCACCTGCCTCTAATCAAGAGCCATACCAGGCACACCGAAACCAACATAGAAACAGATAACATAGACTGCCCACCCAAAACACATGCCCTGACCATAAACACATAAAAAACAACATAAAACAGGTCAGGACTGTTACATCTACCGCTTCTTAGACTTGCTTTCAATTAGAATGACAGATCTATAACGTTTCTATGTACATTTGGTCAGGTCGCCCAAAAAGTTACATATTGTAGCTTTAATGTTGTACAGTGATGACACTAAGCTGACAGAGAAAGACTGAGTGACAGAGAGTTTAACCATTTGTGTTCTGTGGCTGGTGGTGCTGAAGATAGATAATGTGTGCTTAAATACACAGTTGTCATGGCAGAAGTTAGTTACTGCATGGACTCAGTCTCCTTGTCGTAAGTGGTGTTGTATATTTTAGTACAGTGTGCAATTCCAGACTCACATCTTAAATCACACACGTTGTGAATATGAGTAGCTCACTAATAACTGCCTTTAACTGCCTTCATTTTGCTGGACCCCAGGAAGAGTAGCTGCTGCTTTTTCAGGAACTAATGGGGATCCATAATAAATGCAAATACAAATGCAGCCTAACGCCAACACTGTGCTGAATTGTTGATATGTCCAAAATGTGTAGGATGCTTTTTAGGCTTCAATTAACATTTTATTGTTGACATTTGTTAGTTAACCTTTTCCCATTCCTTTCTTTTCCCCTCTCTCAGCTGTCCGGAACGACCGCAATAAGAAGAAGAAGGAGAGTCCCAAGCCAGAGCTGACAGAGAACTACGAGCTGAGTGCAGAACAAGAGGCCATCATAGAGAAGATACGCAAGGCTCATCAGGAGACCTTCCCATCGCTCTGCCAGCTGGGGAAATACACCACGGTTAGTAATGTAGCACACAGACACACACAGAGACACACACACACAGATAATAGAATAGAGGTATACTACAGGATATTGTCATTTTCAGATCACAGAAATGCGTAACCAACCCCTCGAGAAATTCTCACACAGACCCTGAGGGGTTGGAATCCAGGGTCAGCCACTGTGCAGTTTAGAGGTTTGCTCAAGGGCACAACGACAGGAGATTAGCATGCACACAGACACACTTATATTTAGTTGTAGTTAATTCTCCAGACACAGTTTGCATCAATCTCAGTGTAGTGAGGTCTGGCTAACTCAGACATCGATAGATCATTGTCTACATGTCCCACTGACGCACACCACAAGCATGTATCTCTAACCCTCTGTTGACACACTGTCTGTTTCATTTTGTGTGATAATGTACTTCTGACTGGCGGAGCCCACAAAGGAAATCGATCCTATGTACTGTACTCCAAATCCCCCTCTAATGCAGTAGCCAGAACTCAATTATAAGGTAAATCCTCCCCAACACAACTCAATAACCTCTCCTGTCCATGCAATTCCAGGACAGTTGGATAGATTTAGAATGGAAATCCATGACAATCAAAGGAGGTTAGGAGCAGTCTTTAGGGCAGGTGCTTCATGTCAACTGATGATCAATATCTGGAGAGTGTCATGAGAAGATAGACATTCTACACTAGTCTTTAGAGAGCCTTGAAAGGTTCCACAACTGAACAGTGGTCCTGTGCTCTGCTGCTGAGCCTCTGATGCTTCCAGACTATTTATTTTATTTTACTTCACCTCTTTTTAATTAACCAGGTAGGCCAGTAGAGAACAAGTTCTCATTTACAATTGCGACTTGGCCAAGATAAAGCAAAGTGTCACGTTCCTGACCTGTTTTCCTTTGTTATGTATTTGTTTTAGTTGGTCAGGTCGTGAGTTGGGTGGGTTGGTCTAGGTTTGATTTTCTATGTTGGGATTTTGTGTTCGGCCTGGTATGATTCTCAATCAGAGACAGCTGTGAATCGTTGTCCCTGATTGAGAGTCATACTAAGGCAGCCAGGGTTTCACTTGTGTTTTGTGGGTGTTTGTTCCTGTATCAGTGTTTGGGCCACACAGGACTGTTTCAGGTTAGTCACGGTTGTTGGTTGTTGTATTTTGTAGTGTTTGTTGTTTTCCCATTAAAACATGAATACTTACCAATCCGCATCTTGGTCCGATCCATGCTCCTCCTCGTCTGAGGAGAACGACTACGACAGCCGTTACACAAAGCAGTGCGACAAAAACAACAACAGAGTTACACATGGGATAAACAAATGTACAGTCAATAACACAATAGAAACATCTGTAAACAGTGTGTGCAAATGAAGTAAGGAGGTAAGGCAATAAATAGGCCATAGTGGTCAAGTAATTACTAATGAGCAATTAACACTGGAGTGATATATGTGCAGATGAGGATGTGCAAGTAGAAATACTTGTGTGCAAAATAGCAGAAAAACATAAACAAATATGGGGATGAGGTTGGTAGTAGAGGTCGACCGATTAATCGGAATAGCCGATTAATTATGGCCGATTTCAAGTTTTCATAACAATCGGAAATCGGTATTTTTGGACACAGATTTGGCCGATTTTTTTATATTTTTTATTTATTTTTTACACCTTTATTTAATCTTTATTTAACTAGGCAAGTTAGTTAAGAACACATTCTTATTTTCAATGACGGCCTAGGAACGGTGGGTTAACTGACTCGCTCGGGGGCAGAACGATAGATTTTTACCTTGTCAGCTCGGGAGATTCAATCTTGCAACCTTACAGTTAACTAGTCCAACGCTCTAACCACCTGATTACATTGCACTCCACGAGGAGCCTGCCTGTTATGCGAATGCAGTAAGCCAAGGTAAGTTGCAAGCTAGCATTAAACTTATCTTATAAAAAACAATCAATCAATCATAATCACTAGTTAACTACACATGGTTGATGATATTACTAGTTTATCTAGCGTGTCCTGCGTTGCATATAATCGATGCGGTGCGTATCGTTGCTCCAATGTGTACCTAACCATAAACATCAACGCCTTTCTTAAAATCAACACACAGAAGTATATATTTTTAAACCTGCATATTTAGCTAAAATAAATCCAGGTTAGCAGGCAATATTAACCAGGTGAAATTGTGTCACTTCTCTTGAGTTCATTGCACGCAGAGTCAGTGTATATGCAACAGTTTGGGACGCTTAATTTGCCAGAATTTTACGTAATTATAACATAACATTGAAGGTTGTGCAATGTAACAGGAATATTTAGACTTATGGATGCCACCCGTTAGATAAAATACGTAACGGTTCCGTATTTCACTGAAAGAATAAACGTCTTGTTTTCGAGATGATAGTTTCCGGATTCGACCATATTAATGACCTAAGGCTCGTATTTCTGTGTGTAATTATGTTATAACTAAGTCTATGATTTGATAGAGCAGTCTGACAGAGCGGGGGTAGGCACCAGCAGGCTCGTAAGCATTCATTCAAACAGCACTTTCGTGAGTTTTGCCAGCAGCTCTTCGTTGTGCTTCAAGCATTGAGCTGTTTATGTCTTCAAGCCTATCAACTCCCGAGATTAGGCTGGTGTAACCGATGTGAAATGGCTAGCTAGTTAGCGGGGTGCGCGCTAATAGCGTTTCAAACGTCACTCGCTCTGAGACTTGGAGTGGTTGTTCCCCTTGCTCTGCATGGGTAACGCTGCTTCAAGGGTGGCTGTTGTCGATGTGTTCCTGGTTCGAGCCCAGGTAGGAGCGAGGAGAGGGACGGAAGCTATACTGTTACACTGGCAATACTAAAGTGCCTATAAGAACATCCAATAGTCAAAGGTTAATGAAATACAAATGATATAGAGAGAAATAGTCCTATAATTCCTATAATAACTACAAACTAAAACTTCTTACCTGGGAATATTGAAGACTCATGTTAAAACGAACCACCAGCTTTCATATATTCTCATGTTCTGAGCAAGGAACTTAAACGTTAGCTTTCTTACATGGCACATATTGCACTTTTACTTTCTTCTCCAACACTTTGTTTTTGCATTATTTAAACCAAATTGAACATGTCTCATTATTTATTTGAGGCTAAATTGATTTTATTGATGTATTATATTAAGTTTAAATAAGTGTTCATTCAGTATTGTTGTAATTGTCATTATTACAAATACATTTAAAAAATTCGGCAGATTAATCGGTGTCGGCTTTTTTTGGTCCTCCAATAATCGGTATCGGTATCGGCGTTGAAAAATCATAATCGGTCGACCACTAGTAGATAGTTGGTTGGATGGGCTATTTACAGATGGGCTGTGTACAGCTGCAGCAATCGGTAAGCTGCTCTGACAGCTGTTGCTTTAAGTTAGTGAGGGAGATATAAGTCTCCAACTTCAGTGATTTTTGCAATTCATTCCAGCCATTGGCAGCAGAGAACTGGAAGGAAAGGCAGCCAAAGGGGGTGTTGGCTTTGGGGGTGACCAGTGAAATATACCTGCTGGAGCGTGTGCTACGGGTGGGTGTTGCTATGGTGACCAGTGAGCTGAGATAAGGCGGAACTTTACCTAGCAAAGACTTATAGATGACGAATATGAAGTGAGGACCAGCCATCGAGAGCATACAGGTCGCAGTGGTGGGTAGTATATGGGGATTTGGTGACAAAACGGATGGGACTGTGATAGACTGCATCCAATTTGCTGAGTAGAGTGTCGGAAGCTATTTTGTAAATTACATCGCCGAAGTCAAGGATCGGTAGGATAGTCAGTTTTACGAGGGTGTGTTTGGCAGCATGAGTGAAGGAGGCTTTGTTGCAATTTACAAAGCCGATTCTAGATTTAATTTTGGATTGGAGATGCTTAATGTCACGCCCTGACCGTAGAGATCCTTTTTTGTCTCTATTTTGGTTGGTCAGGGCGTGAGTTTGGGTGGGCATTCTATGTCTAGTGTTCTATGTTGTCCTTGTTTTGTATTTCTGTGTGTTTGGCCTGGTATGGTTCTCAATCAGAGGCAGCTGTCTATCGTTGTCTCTGATTGAGAATCATACTTAGGTAGCCTGTTCCCACCTGTGTTGGTGGGTGATTGTTTTCTGTTTAGTGTATGTCACCTTGCAGAACTGTTCGTTTATCGGTTTTGTTGTTTTGTTCTAGTATTCGTATTCATTAAAAGGAATTATGAATACTTACCACGCTGCACCTTGGTCTTCTCCTTCTCCTCTATACGACGATCGTTACACTTAATATGAGTCTGGAAGGAGAGTTTACAGTCTAGACAGACACCTAGGTATTTATAGTTGTCCACATATTCTAAGTCAGAACCGTCCAGAGTAGTGATGCAAGTCGGGCGGGCGGGTGCTGGCAGCGATCGGTTGAAGAGCATGCCTTTCGTTTTACTAGCATTTAAGAGCAGTTGGAGGCCACGGAAGGAGTGTTGTATGGCATTGAAGCGCGTGTGGAGGTTTGTTAACACAATGTCCAAAGAAGGGCCAGATGTATACAGAATGGTGCCATCTGCTTAGAGGTGGATCTAAGAATCACCCGCAGCAAGAACGACATCATTGATATATACAGAGAAAAGAGTCGGCCCAAGAATTGAACCCTGTGGCACCCACATAGACTGTTATGATATTAGGACCTTCAGCGTGGCTGAGGTGCACCCGTGACTAGCTCGGAAACCGGATTGAATCGCGGAGAAGGTACAGTGGGATTCAAAATGGTCGAAATCTGTTTGTTCACTTGGCTTTCGAAGACTTTAGAAAGGCAGGGCAGGGTGGATATAGGTCTGTAACAGTTTGGGTCTAGAGTGTCTCCCCCTTTGAAGAGGGGAATGATCGCGGCCGCTTTCCAATCTTTAGGAATCTCAGACGATTCGAAAGAGAGGTTGAACAGACTAGTAATAGGGGTTGCAACAATGGCGGCAGATAATTTTAGGAAGAGAGGGTCCAGATTGTCCAGCCCAGCTGATTTGTAGGGATCCAGATTTTGCAGCTCGATCAGAACATCAGCTGTCTGGATTTGGGTGAAGGAGAAGCGGGGGGGGGGGGGGGGGGGGGGGCTTTGGCCAGTTGCTGCGGGGGGTGCAGAGCTGTTGGCCGGGGTTGGGGTAGCCAGGTGGAAAGCATGGCCAGGTTGGGGTAGCCAGGTGGAAAGCATGGCTAGCCATAGAGAAATGCTTATTGAAATTCTCGATTATCATGGATTTATCGGTGGTGACAGTGTTTCCTAGCCTCAGTGCGGTGGGCAGCTGGGAGGAGGTTCTCTTATTCTCCATGGACTTTACAGTGTCCCAAAACTTTTTGGAATTAGTGCTGCAGGATGCACATTTCTGTTTGAAAAAGCTTGCCTTTGCTTTCCTAACTGACTGTGTATATTGGTTCCTGACTTCCCTGAAAAGTTGCATATCGCGGGGACTATTCGATGCTAATGCAGTACGCCACAGGATGTTTTTGTGCTGGTTAAGGGCAGTCAAGTCTGGAGTGAAGCAAGGGCTATATCTATTCTTGGCTCTACATTTTTTGAAAGGGGCATGTTTATTTAAGATGGTGAGGAAAGCACTTTTAAAGAACAACCAGGCATCCTCTACTGACGGGATGAGGTCAATATCCTTCCAGAATACCCGGGCCAGGTCGATTAGAAAGGCCTGCTCGCAGAGGTGTTTTAGGGAGCATTTGACAGTGATGAGGGGTGGTCGTTTGACCGCGGACCCTTAACGGACGCAGGCAATGAGGCAGTAATCGCTGAGATCCTGGTTGAAAACAGCAGAGGTGTATTTATAGGGCAAGTTGGTCAGGATGATATCTATGAAGGTGACCATGTTTATGGATTTGGGGTTGTACCTGGTAGGTTCCTTGATAATTTGTGTGAGATTGAGGGCATCTAGCTTAGATTGTAGGACTGCCGGGGTGTTAAGCATATCCCAGTTTAGGTCACCTAACAGTACGAACTCTGACGATAGATGGGGGTCAATCAATTCACATATGGTGTCCAGGGCACAGCTGGAAGCTGGGGGGGGGGTCTATACCAAGCGGCAACAGTGAGGGACTTATTTCTGGAGAGATAGATTTTTAAAAGTAGAATCTCGAACTGTTTGGGCATAGACCTGGATAGTATGACAGAACTCTGCAGGCTATCTCTACAGTAGATTGCAACTCCGCCCCCTTTAGCAGTTCTATCTTGACGGAAAATGTTGTAATTGGGGATGGAAATCTCAGAATTTTTGGTGGCCTTCCTAAGCCAGGATTCAGACACGGCTAGGACATCAGGGTTGGCGGAGTGTGCTAAAGCAGTGAATAAAGCAAACTTAGGGAGGAGGCTTCTGATGTTAACATGCATGAATCCAAGGCTTTAACAGTTACAGAAGTCAACAAATGAGAGCGCCTGGGGACACACAGGGCCTGGGTTAACCTCTACATCACAAAGAGGAACAGAGGAGGAGTAGGATGAGGGTACGGCTAAAGGCTATAAGAACTGGTCGTCTAGTTCGTTGGGAACAAAGAATAAAAGGAGCAGATTTCTGAGCGTGGTAGGATAGATTCAGGGCATAATGTACAGACAAGAGTATGGTAGGGTGCGAGTAAAGCGGAGGGATACCTAGGCATTGAGTGACGATGAGAGAGGTTGCATATCTGGAGGCGCCAGTTAAGCTAGGTGCGGTCTCCACATGTGTGGGGGGTGGGACAAAGGAGCTATCTGAGGCATGTTGAGCGGGACTAGGGGTTCCACAGTACAATAAAACAATGAGAGCTACCCTAAACAGAAGTATACAAGGCATATTGACATTAGAGAGAGGCATAAAGCAATCACAGGTGTTGATTGGGAGAGCTAAGATAACAACGGGTAAGACAACAACGGGTACACAGCTAAGACATCAACAACGGGTAAATGGCGATGAATGGGCAGAGAGGGTCAGTTAGCTACACACAGGGCCTGAGTTCGAGGTTGGGGCCGACAGATTAAGAAAATGAAGTACTGTGTTAATGAACAGTCCAGCAGGCATCGGCTGGGTAGCCGGGTGATCATAGGGTCCAATGAGAAGCAATAGATGAAACAGGGAGCCGTTCGGTAGTCGTTACTACGCTAGGCGAGCGGGAGACACGGCATTCAGGAAGCAAGCGGGCCGGGGCTAGCAGATGGGTCTTCACCAAAATCCACGACGCAGAGGCCGGTTGAGAGCACATCGGCCGAGTTACGTCAGCAGACCAGCAGACCAGTCGTGATGGATCGGCGGGGCTCCGTGTCGACAAAGGGTCCAGGCCAATTGGCAAGTGATGTATTGTAGTTGGTGTACTTCGTTTGCTAGCCGGGAGATGGGCCTAGCTCGATGCTAACTGGTGCTTGTTTCTGGAAAAGGGCGTTAGCCACAATAGCTACTCGGTAGCAGCTAGCTAGCTGCTATGATCCGGTGTAATGGTCCAGAGCTTGCGGCAGGAATCCAGTGATGTAATGGAAAAAAGCAGTCCGATATGCTCAGGGCTGATATCGCGCTGTGCAGACTGGCAGGTATTATTTCGGGCTATCCGGGCTAAAGCGGCTGCTGTCTGAGCTTAAGGTAAAAACCGCTAGCAGTGGCTAACAATGACTAAATAGCTAGTAGCTAATTAGCTAGCTAACTTTTGATGGCTAGCTTCTGATGGAGGGTCCAGTTATAAGGTCTAAAAAATAGCAGATCCTTACCACATTGGGTGAGGCGGGTTGCAGGAAGGTATATTTAATCCAAAAATTGAAAAAAAGAGATGAAAATATATTGAAATGTATACAAAAAAAGAAGAAAAAAATGAATATTTACACGGGACAAAACCAAACACATCTTACTGCTACGCCATCTTGGATTTATCTGTTCACTGTGTGCATTATTCTACTCAATCTCTACTACGTTACCTTGTGAGCATGTATGTAGTATGCACTTCTACAGATCAGATGTTTGTTTGCACATTCATAATGTCTGTTCTACAACGCGCGGATAGACCATTCATAATGTCTGTTCAACAACCAGGGGATAGACCATTCATAATGTATGTTCAACAACCAGGGGATAGCCCATTCATAATGTCTGTTCTAGAACCAGGGGATAGACCATTCATAATGTCTGTTCTAGAACCAGGGGATAGACCATTCATAATGTCTGTTCTACAACCAGGGGATAGACCATTCATAATGTCTGTTCAACAACCAGGGGATAGACCATTCATAATGTCTGTTCTACAACCAGGGGATAGACCATTCATAATGTCTGTTCTACAACCAGGGGATAGACCATTCATAATGTCTGTTCAACAACCAGGGGATAGACCATTCATAATGTCTGTTTAACAACCAGGGGATAGACCATTCATAATGTCTGTTCAACAACCAGGGGATAGACCATTCATAATGTCTGTTCTACAACCAGGGGATAGACCATTCATAATGTCTGTTTAACAACCAGGGGATAGACCATTCATAATGTCTGTTCTAGAACCAGGGGATAGACCATTCATAATGTCTGTTCTACAACCAGGGGATAGACCATTCATAATGTCTGTTCTACAACCAGGGGATAGACCATTCATAATGTCTGTTCTACAACCAGGGGATAGACCATTCATAATGTCTGTTCTACAACCAGGGGATAGACCATTCATAATGTCTGTTCTACAACCAGGGGATAGACCATTCATAATGTTAGTACAGGGGCCTCTATTCAATTCGTATCGCTGAAGCAATACAGACTCTGTGATAGAAATGTAGAGGTCCTTTCCCATTGAGCTGACATATGCAGTGTGAATGCAGTCTCTGCTAACGCCTTTAAATCACACTGTAATGCTGAACTTCTGCGATACGGATTGAACAGAACTCAATAATGTTGGTACCAGACCTTGTTGGTTAGGAACATCCATAATGTTGGTACCAGACCCTGTTGGTTAGGAACATCCATAATGTTGGTATCAGACCCTGTTGGTTAGGAACATTCATAATGTTGGTATCAGACTCTGTTGGTTAGGAACATCCATAATGTTGGTACCAGACTCTGTTGGTTAGGAACATTCATAATGTTGGTACCAGACCCTGTTGGTTAGGAACATCCATAATGTTGGTACCAGACTCTGTTGGTTAGGAACATTCATAATGTTGGTACCAGACCCTGTTGGTTAGGAACATCCATAATGTTAGTACCAGACCCTGTTGGTTAGGAACATCCATAATGTTGGTATCAGACCCTGTTGGTTAGGAACATCCATAATGTTGGTACCAGACTCTGTTGGTTAGGAACATTCATAATGTTGGTACCAGACCCTGTTGGTTAGTAACATCCATAATGTTGGTACCAGACTCTGTTGGTTAGGAACATCCATAATGTTGGTACCAGACCTTGTTGGTTAGGGACATCCATAATGTTGGTACCAGACCTTGTTGGTTAGGAACATCCATAATGTTGGTACCAGACTCTGTTGGTTAGGAACATCCATAATGTTGGTACCAGAACCTGTTGGTTAGGAACATCCATAATGTTGGTATCAGACCCTGTTGGTTAGGAACATCCATAATGTTGGTACCAGACTCTGTTGGTTAGGAACATTCATAATGTTGGTACCAGACTCTGTTGGTTAGGTACATCCATAATGTTGGTACCAGAACCTGTTGGTTAGGAACATCCATAATGTTGGTACCAGACTCTGTTGGTTAGGTACATCCATAATGTTGGTACCAGACCCTGTTGGTTAGGAACATCCATAATGTTGGTACCAGAACCTGTTGGTTAGGAACATCCATAATGTTGGTACCAGAACCTGTTGGTTAGGAACATCCATAATGTTGGTACCAGACCCTGTGGACATCCATAATGTTGGTACCAGACCCTGTTGGTTAGGAACAGAGTCATCTCTGCCCGTAACGCTACATTTTGTTTACGCCAGTTTGTTTCATGTGCAGCAGTAGCAAACCTAATGGTGGGAAGAGTAGAAAATACAATGGGGCAAAAAAAGTATTTAGTCAGCCACCAATTGTGCAAGTTTCCCACTTAAAAAGATGAGAGAGGCCTGTAATTTTCATCATAGGTACACTTCAACAAAATGAGGGGAAAAAATTCAGAAAATCACATTGTAGGATTTTTAATAAATTTATTTGCAAATTATGGTGGAAAATAAGTATTTGGTCACCTACAAGCAAGCAAGATTTCTGGCTCTCACAGACCTGTAACTTCTTCTTTAAGAGGCTCCTCTGTCCTCCACTCGTTACCTGTATTAATGGCACCTGTTTGAACTTATTATCAGTATAAAAGACACCTGTCCACAACCTCAAACAGTCACACTCCAAACTCCACTATGGCCAAGATCAAAGAGCTGTCAAAGGACACCAGAAACAAAATTGTAGACCTGCACCAGGCTGGGAAGACTGAATCTGCAATAGGTAAGCAGCTTGGTTTGAAGAAATCAACTGTGGGAGCAATTATTAGGAAATGGAAGACATACAAGACCACTGATAATCTCCCTCGATCCGGGGCTCCACGCAAGATCTCACCCCGTGGGGTCAAAATGATCACAAGAACGGTGAGCAAAAATCCCAGAACCACACGGGGGGACCTAGTGAATGACCTGCAGAGAGCAGGGACCAAAGTAACAAAGCCTACCATCAGTAACACACTACGCCACCAGGGACTCAAATCCTGCAGTGCCAGACGTGTCCCCCTGCTTAAGCCAGTACATGTCCAGGCCCGTCTGAAGTTTGCTAGAGAACATTAGGATGATCCAGAAGAAGATTGGGAGAATGTCATATGGTCAGATGAAACCAAAATATAACTTTTTGGTAAAAACTCAACTCGTCGTGTTTGGAGGACAAAGAATGCTGAGTTGCATCCAAAGAACACCACACCTACTGTGAAACATGGGGGTGGAAACAACATGCTTTGGGGCTGTTTTTCTGCAAAGGGACCAGGACGACTGATCCGTGTAAAGGAAAGAATGAATGGGGCCATGTATCGTGAGATTTTGAGTGAAAACCTCCTTCCATCAGCAAGGGCATTGAAGATGAAACGTGGCTGGGTCTTTCAGCATGACAATGATCCCAAACACACCGGCCGGGCAACGAAGGAGTGGCTTCGTAAGAAGCATTTCAAGGTCCTCAACCCCATAGAATATTTGGAGGGAGTTGAAAGTCAGTGTTGCCCAGCAACAGCCCCAAAACATCACTGCTCTAGAGGAGATCTGCATGGAGGAATGGGCCAAAATACCAGCAACAGTGTGTGAAAACCTTGTGAAGACTTACAGAAAACATTTGACCTCCGTCATTGCCAACAAAGGGTATATAACAAAGTATTGAGATTAACAAAAGTTTTTGACCAAATACTTATTTTTCACCATAATTTGCAAATAAATTCATAAAAATTCCTACAATGTGATTTTCTGGATTTCTTTTTCTCATTTTGTCTGTCATAGTTGAAGTGCACCTATGATGAAAATTACAGGCCTCTCTCATCTTTTTAAGTGGGAGAACTTTCACAATTGGTGGCTGACTAAATACTTTTTTGCCCCACTGTAGATGTCAGCAACAGCTGACTTTGCTTTGATGCTCCTGAAAACATCAAAAGCACATCAGAGAAATGTTTCAGAGCTCGGGTGCCTGTGTGTGTGTGTGTGTGTGTGTGTGTGTGTGTGTGTGTGTGTGTGTGTGTGTGTGTGTGTGTGTGTGTGTGTGTGTGTGTGTGTGTGTGTGTGTGTGTGTGTGTGTGTGTGTGGAGAGAGAAGGCAGAGGCAGCGGCGGACGGAAACATCAATCTGGGTGAGAGACGAAGACGTGGAGACTTTGGGGACGACCAAGTGCGTCTTCTCTTCCGTTTCCTTGCCTTCTTTCCTGACACTTGTGAAAAGTGGAATAAATGTGGCGTATATTAAAGGGTTGGGAGGAGGAATGGTCGGCACACACACACACACACAGATACACACACACACACACACACAGAGATACACACACACACACACAGATACACACACACACACACACACACACACACACAGATACACACACACACACACACACACACACACACACAGAGACACACACACACACACACAGATACACAGATACACAATGCGACAGGGCTTAGCTTAGTATTGTAAATGACTGTCAGTCTGTTTGAGGGCTTTATTTACACCAGTCATCTATCAGGTGTCAAGGTTGATTTGGAGGCTGGAGCCTTTCCTCTTTCTCTCTCTCCCTCCTTTCTTTTCACCGCTTACACTCCCCACTGCCTCCATCCCTTCCTCTCCCACCCTTCCTCCCCCTCGGGTCCTTCCCCCACCCTCATGTTAACAGCCAGCCAGACAGACATCGGAGGACCTGCTGGTTTGGTTCTCTACACTGAGAGCCTTCCCTCCAGAGAGTGAGAGAGGCCCTGCCCTGACGGATAAACTCTGACATGGACAGAAATTCAACCACTTTAGATCAATTCGTCACATCGCTGTTCTGGTTTCACAGTCTTCTAAAGCCTGACCTTGAGTGTTTGGTATTGAGCTCTGGCTTCTACCTGGCTTGTACAGGGATAGATTATAGGGTATTTGGGCATTGCCAAAGATAATAAACAAATTTTTTAGGATATAATCTTGATCCATAAAGTTGATAAACAGAAAGGCCGAAGACAGGGTTCAACCTTCAGTCTCTAGAAGTCTAAAAAAGCATTGTGCACACCACAACAAAAGAGAGAGAGAGAAAGAGAAAGAGAGACAGAATTGAAAGAATTTCATGTTGTAATGTCATATGCACAAAGTACAGTGAAATGCCTTGTAAACTCAAAACCCAAAGAGAGAGACAGAGCGACAGACACAGAGAGAAAGAGAGATATGGAGGCAGCTCTCTGCTCCCAAGCATCCCTCTGAGCAGAGGTTAAGGTTCACAGAAACCCGGAGCAGCAAAACCTTCTGAGCCAAATAGCAGAATCAGATATGTACTGAGCTATGGTATGTAGATAGACTGCCGTGCCAGATAGATAGAGCTTAGCTAGTTTTGGGACATTTTGACAGGTAAATGTGAGATAGTAAATGTGGGATAGTGAAATTGTTCTTGAGTGATTGATAGTTTTATAGCAGGTTGATATAGGGATTTGTTTGATTGACAGCTAGGCATAGCAACGTTGTACAGGCAGTTTGACAGTGTCTAACACTGTTTGTTTTTAGACTGATAGACTGACTTACATATAGATAGAGCTCGGCATGAGGTAGTGGGTGATTGACACCGGAGCTTTGCGAACGACGTACTGTTGGGAGGGTTGTGGAGCAGAGCAAGGGAATATTTGTGGTAGACATGTAGGAACTCACACACATACACACACCTCAAACTTATCTGGAGGCTTGGGGGAGTTTCATGTCACCTATCAATCATTCTGGCTTAATAAATAAACAAAGTGGAAGACACCACAGCACTGGCACACCCTCTCTTAAAAAACTAAATATATAACAACGGTAACAATCGTTACAATTTTTTCCTATGGTGGATGTTTGACATTGAGATTATAACTAAAGCTAATCAGTAGTGATTTAAGCCTTCCACATTCTAAGTATTTGTAAAAGCTTTCCCTAGTTAGCAACAGCTCTGAGGGAACAATTACCATCAGTTCACGGTTTGCGCTACATTATCTTGAAGATTACTTGTCCTATTTCTGTACAAAACACAAGTTTAGGAATGTCCCACAATGTCCCACTACCAAGTAGTAGTACAATTTACTTTCAAATTCAAATAGAAATGCCCCTCTCCTTAAATATACATTTGAAGTCAGAAGTTTACATACACCTTAGCCAAATACATTTGCAGTTTTTCACAATTCCTGACATTTAATCAGAGTAAAAATGCCCTGTTTTAGGTTAGTTAGGATCACCACTTTATTTTAAGAATGTGAAATGTCAGAATAATAGTAGAGAGAATGATTTATTTCAGCTTTTATTTATTTCATCACATTCCTAGTGGGTCAGAAGTTTACTTAATTAGTATTTGGTAGCATTGCCTTTTTTGGGGGGGGGGGGGGTGGATCAGCTTAATATTGCGGAAAGAATGTTGCTTCCATCAATGTAATTGTCTGTATAATTTCCAATCCCCGATATATTTTTTTTGTAAATATATCAATACACGCATGCATACATTTACACATATATACATACACATACCTATATAGACATACATACTTTTTTAAAGAATATACCTTTATTATTATTCCCTGCAAACCCTAACACCGATCCCCCAATTGGAGTAAACTAATAAACATTTCGGCTTTTACCTTCAATTTATACATCTTATACACATTTTACAGACGCAGTCTACTTTACAATAGTTCTCTCTTGTTTGTTCTTAGTCCTTCCTCTATTTCTGATGTCCATCCAGTTTGATTTCTATTTGTAACTGTGCTATTTCACAAAAGTTCTGAACCTATATACATTTTACAGACACCGTATGTTTTACATGTGTTATCTTGTTGCTGTTAGTCCCACCCTTCAGCTCCATTCAACCCCTCCCATCTATCTCTCAACATCATCCATTTCGGATTTCTATTTGGCATATATTTTTCAACTGTGCTGTGATGCTTCACAAAATAATTGAACATTTCTATTCTCATAGCTTCTATAGATTGTAAATAAATTAAAAATATTTTTTTTTGCTAAAATAATTATTATATTATTGATTGATTGACTATGGCTTTTCAAATCACCCAGTATTGCCATCTGTAGCGTTAGTTCTAGGCAAATGTTGCAATTCTTCAGCTATTGGACCTGTAACCAAAAACGAGCTACATATGGACAATACCAAAATAAATGATCTAATGACTCTGCCTCCTCAGAGCAGAATCTGCAGAGCTGGGAAGATTGTATCCCCCATATATATAACATTCTATTAGTTGCAAGAATTTTGTATAGTAATTTAAATTGAAAAATTCGAAGTTTTGAATCCGGCGTTGTTTTGCATATCAATTCATAAACCATGTGCCATGGAATGGGTACATCGAAAATCTCCTCCCAACTATTTTGCAATTTATATGGCACAGCTGTCAGTTTTTTGGTCCTTAAATGAAATTGGTATATGTTTTTATTTATCACACTTTTTCATCACATTCCCAGTGGGTCAGAAGTTTACATACACTCAATTAGTATTTGGTAGCATTGCCTTTAAATTGTTTAACTTTGGTCAAACGTTTTGGGTAGCCTTCCACAAGCTTCTCACAATAAGTTTGGTGAATTTTGGCCCATTCCTCCTGACAGAGCTGGTGTAACTGAGTCAGGTTTGTAGGCCTCCTTGCTCGCACATACTTTTTCAGTTCTGCCCACAAAAGTCAATACCTTGACTTTGTTGTCCTTAAGCCATTTTGCCACAACTTTGGAAGTATGCTTGGGGTCATTGTCCATTTGGAAGACCCATTTGCGACCAAGATTGAACTTCCTGAGTGATGTCTTGAGATGTTGCTTCAATATATCCACCTAATTTTCCTTCCTCATGATGCCATCTATTTTGTGAAGTGCACCAGTCCCTCCTGCAGCAAAGCACCCCCACAACATGATGCTGCCACCCCCGTGCTTCACGGTTGGGATGGTGTTCTTCGGCTTGCAAGCATGTCAAGCATAGAGGCACTGAGTTTGAAGGTAGGCCTTGAAATACATCCACAGGTACACCTCCAATTGACTCAAATTATGTCAGTTAGCCTATCAGAAGCTTCTAAAGCCATAACATCATTTTCTGGAATTGTCCAAGCTGTTTAAAGGCACAGTCAACTTAGTGCATGTAAACTTCTGACCCACTGGAATTGTGATACAGTGAATTATAAGTGAAATAATCTGTCTGTAAACAACTGTTGGAAAAATGACTTGTGTCGTGCACAAAGTAGATGTCCTAACTGTCTTGCCAGAACTATAGTTTGTTAACAAGAAATGTGTGGAGTGGTTGAAAAACGAGTTTTAATGACTCCAACCTAAGTGTATGTAAACTTCCGACTTCAACTGTATATATTTGTAAATAATAACCAGTTCCCACAGTCAGTCAGTAATGTAATATTTATAAATCATTCTTCAAAATCAAGATATACTTCATTATTCAAAATGACAGCAAACTGTTGCTTTAAATAAGAAAAAGAGTTAGTCAGTCATGTAGGCAAGATGCGTACTGCTGTGCTGCTGTCAGTTCCGTCACGGCAGTAGCAGTAGGCCTGTAGTTAGATAAAGCCTTAATCTGCATCACTAGTAATTATGTTGGCTTTCAGACTGAGAACTTCCTCATTATTACAAGCAATTGGTTCCTGACGCGCCTTTTGAACGTTGCTCCTCCTCAGCTCTCTCTCTCTCCCCCTCTCGCTTTCTCTCTCTCAGCTTCCTAGATTAGGTTAAAGCTCCAATTATGTGGTGAAATATTCCAATCCTAGTCCTGGGTGATTTAGGAGTTCACTGCTGGGTGAGGGGAGATAGTGGAGAGAGAGAGGGTGAGTGAGAGGGCTTAAGGCGTGACAATGAATAAGGCTTCATTGACAGTGATGGTGATGAAAAATGGCCCTGGCACTTTAAAAGACAAAATAAAACATTAGGGATATGTGGCCCTCAGCTTCAAGGAGGATAAGTTTGTGTGTGTGTGTGTGTGTGTGTGTGTGTGTGTGTGTGTGTGTGTGTGTGTGTGTGTGTGTGTGTGTGTGTGTGTGTGTGTGTGTGTGTGTGTGTGTGTGTGTGTGTGTGTGTGTGTGTGTGTGTGTGGGGGGGGGGGGGGGGGTGCATGTGTGTGTGTGTGTTATATAGGCCAGTCAACCATTGACTAAGAGCTACATCATTACTGCTATACTCTACTGCCATTGTCCTTCACAGGTACTGGATGATAATACTGCCAAGAGTCTTTTATTCTTTTGTTATGCCTACACATACACACACCCCGGCCGGTGAGGAATACGGAGCGTTGGTTTCTTCATTGGCAGCTTATTTTCTAACGTCGCAACTTGTCTAATTTGTTTGGATAAATGCCTTTAAAGGAAATTAGAAGTCCCAGGCCACTTCCTTGTTCAGCTCTATTGAATTATAGGACTGAGGTAATTGACTGAGATTGCAGTGTGAGAGGGGGATGGGGAAGGAGAGGGAATCAAACTGTGAATCTACCTCTTCTGCCCTCTCCCCTCCTCCCTTCTTCGCCCATGGGAGGAACAAGATGAGTGGCTTTAATATCAGAGACTCCGTCTTCATCCCCAATCCCTCCATCCATCCATCCATCCCTCCATCCCCATCCCTCCATCTCCAACTCATCTCCTCTGTCCTCCCCCCATCCACCCGTCAGAAGCGACACACAGTACAGTACTATGTATTTTCAGTGACACAGTACATACAGTAGTAGGTATTGTCAGTGACACACAGTACAGTAGTATGTGTTGTCAGTGACACACAGTACAGTAGTATGTATTGTCAGTTACACATAGTACAGTAGTATTTGTTGTCAGTGACACACAGTGCATACAGTGGTATGTATTGTCAGTGACACACAGTACAGTAGTCTGTATTGTCAGTGGCACACGGTACAGTAGTGTGTGTTGTCAGTGAGAAGTGAAATGTGTGTCTGTAGTGGCTGCTGCAGCTTTTTTTGTATGTTGCACTCTGTCACTCTCTCTCTCTCACTCTCTGTCTCTCTGTCACTCTCTGTCACTCAGTGTGTCTCTCTCTCACTCTCTGTCTCTCTCACTCTCTCTGTCTCTCTCTTTTTCTGTCTCTCTCTGTGTCTCTTTCTCTCAATTCAATTCAAAGGCCTTTCTGTCTGTCTGTCTGTCTGTCTGTCTGTCTGTCTGTCTGTCTGTCTGTCTGTCTGCCTGCCTGCCTGCCTGCCTGCCTGCCTGCCTGCCTCTTTCTTTGACTGTGAAGTGAATAAGGACAGAGACGTCTGTGTTTCCTTTATTTTCTGAACTGTGAAAGTCATACAGTCATGTAGTTTTCTCTGAACCGTCAGTGACGACATATGGAGGAATACAATTAAAGATGTATTTATGCAGCGTTTTGGGGGGCGATAGTTTAACTTTTTTATGGATAAAGTTCACAGTCAAACAGAATGTTAAACACTTGTGCACACCTTAACACACTCACACACATGCGTTACACACACACAAACATGCACGCAAACACAGACACACTTCAACCTGTGTGTGTGTGCCCTTGCTGTGAGTACAGGCAGGCCGGCTGGGGAGGCCCAGTCATCCAGAACAGATGGGCCATTTCATGTTAACTATCTAAAAACAAACAAATGATCATCAGCTTCTCCATCCACAGTAATACTGAACACACACCTCCTGCACGCACGCACGCACGCACACACACACACACACACACACACACACACACACACAAACACACCTCTGTAAGGTAAGCAATTCCCCAAATGGTGCTTTGTCTGCCTCTTTTTTCTCTCTTTCTCCCACTCGTCTCTTTATCCCTCCCTCCCGCTCTCCCTCTCTCTCCCTCCCTCTCTCTCTCTCTCACTCTCCCTTTGCCTCTCTTTCCCTGACTCCCCTGAGTCTCACTTATATTCCTCCATCTCACATTCCATCCCTTTCTCACCTCTTTTCCACATTCCATCCCTCTCTCCCTCTCTCCCTCTTCCCCTGTCTCAGCCTATTCTCTGTTCTGAATCAGTTTATTTTCTTGTCTGCTGACTTTGGACTTTCCTCCTCCTCCTCTCTCTCTTCCTCCCCCCCCCCCCCCCTATTCCTCCTCTTCCTCTCCCCCTTCCTCCTCCTCCTCTCCCTCTCCCTCTTCCTCTCCCCCTCCTCCTCTCCCCTTCCTCTACCTCCTCTCCCTCCTCCTCTCCCTCTTCCTCTACCTCCTCTCCCTCTTCTTCTCCCTCCTCTCCATCTTTCTCTCCCCCTCCTTCTCCTCTCCCTCTTCCTCTCCCCCCTCCTCCTCCTCTCCCTCTTCCTCTACCTCCTCCCTCTTCCTCTCCCCCTCCTCTCCCTCTACCTCTCCCTCTTCCTCTCCCCCCTCCTCCTCCTCCTCTCCCCCCTCCTCTCCCTCTCCCCCTCTTCCTCCTCCTCTACCTCTTCCTCTCCCCCTCTTCCTCTCCCTCCTCCTCTTCCTCTCCCCCTCCTGTCCCTCTACCTTCTCTCCCTCTTCCTTTCCCCCTCCTCCTCTCCCTCTGCCTCTCCCCCTTCCTCTCCCCTCCTCTTCCTCTCCCCCCTCTTCCTCTCCCCCTCCTCCTCCTCCTCTCCCTCTTTCTCTCTCCTCCTTCTCATCTCCCTCTTCCTCTCCTCCTCCTCCTCTCCCTCTTCCTCTCCCCCCTCCTCCTCTTCCCCCTTTTCCTCTACCTCCTCTTCCTCTACACCTCCTCCTTCTCTCCCTCTTCCTATCCCCCCTTCTCCTCCTCCTCACTTTCTCACCAAAGACAAACTACTGCTGATGAAAACAACTTTTTTTGCATATATTAATTCAGTATTTAGAGATGATCTGACTGTCAATACGTGGGAGATGATTATATAAAGCTGTAGACGCTGTCAGATCAGGACTGAAGAGGAAGTTGTTTATGAAAGTCTTTAGAACAACTTTATAACAAGGGCAGGGAGTGAGATGTTTCCACACCCACGCCTCATCATCCCCAAGTTTCTTTAGACAAAGACTGCTTATGGTCTGCCTGCCTGCTTGCCTGCCTGCCTGCCTGCCTGCCTGCCTGCCTGCCTGCCTGCCTGCCTTCCTACCTCCCTCAAACTCACTTTCTCTTTATGTTTCTCCTCCTCTTCCTCCCACATTGTCTCTCTTTCTCTCTGCATCTCTTCTTTCATTCCTAGCCCTATCACTATTCTCCTCTCCCTAATGGCTTGCCATTTTCCTGTCTCTCTCTCCTCTTTATTCCTTTTATTTCCTTCTCCTTTACATGTCTCTACTTTCTCCCTCCTCTCTCTCCTCTCCTCTCCTCTCCTCTCAGTGTGTTAGTGTAGGGCCTGGTACATAGAGATACTTCACCTCTATTTCTCTCACTTTAAAGTGTTCCCTGCTACCTGTCACAGCTGTATGGCTGATTCCTGTCCTCCTCCCACTCTCGCTCTCCCTCTCTCTCCCACTCTCTCTATCTCTCTCTCTCTCCCCCTCCCACTCTCTTACTACCTCTCTCTCCCTCTTGTGCTCTCACTTTCTCTCTCTCTCCCTCTCTCTCTCCCCCTCTCTCTCCCTCTCTCTCTCCCTTGCTCTCTCTCTCCCACCACTCTCTCTACTGCTTTCTCTCTTCCCCCCCACTCTCTCTTCCACCCACTCTCTCCCCCTCTCTCTCCTCTCCTCCTGCTCCCTCTCACTCATTACTGCGCCCTCAGCTCAGCTCTATTTACGACAACAACAACAACCTCGGCTATAGATATATAGTGTCATGGTGGAGTGTCTATTATTTATATACAGTGAGATAGAGGGTGTGTGGGTGAAGACAGGATCTGTGTCTCATGATGACGGTGCCTCAGCCTCTCGCCTTACTCTCTGTTTGTCTTTATTTCTGTCTGTCTGTCTGTCTGTCTGTCTGTCTGTCTGTCTGTCTGTCTGTGTGTGTTTGAGTGTGTGTGTGTGTTTGAGTGTGTGTGTGTGTGTGTGTGTGTGTGTGTGTGTGTGTGTGTGTGTGTGTGTGTGTGTGTGTGTGTGTGTGTGTGTGTGTGTGTGTGTGTGTTTAAGTGTCTCTGTGTGTTGGCATGCTTGCTAATGCATGAGTCTGTGTTCTCTCTCTCCCCTCCAGAAGTCGAGTGCGGAACAGCGCGTGAGGCTGGACCTGGGCCTGTGGGATAAATTCAGTGAGCTGGCTACTAAGTGCATTATAAAGATCGTGGAGTTTGCCAAACGAGTACCTGGTTTTACAGGACTCACCATAGCTGACCAGATCACGTTGCTTAAAGCTGCCTGCCTCGACATACTGGTAAGGACTGACTGTCACACACACACACACACACACACACACACACACACACACACACACACACACACACACACACACACACACACACACACACACACAGATCACACACACACACAGATCACACTGATCAAAGCTGCCTTCCTTGACATACTGGTACGTATCAGTAGTTTGAAAAGCAATACATCTCTTATGTACATAGTTAGTACATTCATTCCTATGTAGTAAGACTAGTTTTATTCCTTCATATCAGTGTTCCTCAACCTCTGGTCCCTAATGGTTAACTGACACTGATTAAGTCACTTCTACAGGGTAGTTATAATGTAAGTGGACATCCAAGGAGGGATAATATAGTAGTTTACCAATCTGTGGTACAGGAAGAGTTGAGACACAGCCCTACTACCCAAGGTTCATTTTTGCAAATGGAATCACAGCAGTAATTGTGTTCGCCTGACGAATGACAAAGATTAGCACTGTGAATCACAGCAGTAATTGTGCTCGCCTGACGAATGACACAGATTAGCACTGTGAATCACAGCAGTAATTGTGCTCGCCTGACGAATGGCACAGATTAGCACTGTGAATCACAGCAGTAATTGTGCTCGCCTGACGAATGACACAGATTAGCACTGTGAATCACAGCAGTAATTGTGCTCGCCTGACGAATGACACAGATTAGCACTGTGAATCACAGCAGTAATTGTGCTCGCCTGACGAATGGCACGGATTAGCACTGTGAATCACAGCAGTAATTGTGCTCGCCTGACGAATGACACAGATTAGCACTGTGAATCACAGCAGTAATTGTGCTAATTGTGAATCCATGCAGAAACACATAGCGTACCTTTACCACATGAACAGGTTTCTATTTAATGACAAAAGGTTTGGCCTAATTCCATATGTACTGTTTAGTGTGTAAAGATCACTGATAACTGGGTTTGCTCTCTCCACTGAGGTAGCTAGGCAATACGCTAGGCAATAGGCTAGGCAATACGCTAGGCAATACGCTAGTCACACTAGTCAATACGCTAGGCAATACGCCAGTCAATACGCTAGGCAATGCGCTAGGCAATACGCTAGTCAATACGCTAGGCAATACGCTAGGCAATCGGCTAGTCACGCTAGTCAATACGCTAGTCAAATACACTAGGCAATACGCTAGGCAATATGCTAGTCAAAACACTAGTCAATACGCTAGGCAATATGCTAGTCAAAACACTAGTCAATACGCTAAGCAATACGCTAGGCATTCGGCTAGTCACGCTAGTCAATACGCTAGTCAATACGCTAGTCAAAGACGCTAGGCAAATACGCTAGTCAATACGCTAGGCAATATGCTGGGCAATCGGCTAGTCACGCTAGTCAATACGTTAGTCAATACTCTAGTCAAATACGCTAGGCAATATGCTAGTCAATACACTAGTCAATACGCTAGTCAATACACTAGGCAATACGCCAATCAATACGCCAGTCAATAGGCCAGTCAATACGCTAGGCAATACGCTAGTCAATACACTAGGCAATACGCTAGTCAATACGCTAGGCAATACGCTAGTCAATAGGCTAGTCAATACGCTAGTCAATACGCTGAAACCTCTGAACTTCCTCCCTAGAGTCCGGTCCTTAGACCTTATTGGTCGGTTTGCACAGCCAGCCAATTGAAGAGAAGGTTAATTGATCCTGACAGTCGATCAGTATGTGGAGGAGCCATCCTTAATCAGAGGACATTAGGTTAGTGTTTCAGATGTAACTCGGCTCCAAATCTAATAAAGGATTGAAATGCTTGTGTCTTTCTGCAGTGGAGTTGTTTTTGTTCATATTTGTCTGGGTTGCTGTATGTTTTTCTGGAGCAGGGCTCTGAAATACGGGGGAGCACATTGTTAGAAGATCGCCCCTGGCTGAGTGCTGTTGGTTTATATATTTGTTTATTTAGGAGTAGTGCAGTCACGTGCTGGGATAATATTGCCTCAGTAATGAGAGAGAGAGAAGAGATTGAAGAGGCGGGAGAGAGAGAAGGGGAAGGGAGGGGGAGAAAGAAAGAAAGAAAGAAAGAAAGAAAGAAAGAAAGAAAGAAAGAAAGAAAGAGAGAGAGGGTTGGATTGTGTCAAGCTCCAGAGTCATGTGTCTCTCTCTGTCTCCACGGGGCTATCCTCAGTCAGCTCCTTGCCTCGCTCTCTGTCTCCACGGGGCTATCCTCAGTCAGCTCCTTGTCTCTCTCTCTGTCTCCACGGGGCTATCCTCAGTCAGCTCCTTGCCTCGCTCTCTGTCTTCACGGGGCTATCCTCAGTCAGCTCCTTGTTTCTCTCTCTGTCTCCACGGGGCTATCCTCAGTCAGCTCCTTGCCTCGCTCTCTGTCTCCACGGGGCTATCCTCAGTCAGCTCCTTGCCTCTCTCTCTGTCTCCACGGGGCTATCCTCAGTCAGCTCCTTGCCTCGCTCTCTGTCTTCACGGGGCTATCCTCAGTCAGCTCCTTGTTTCTCTCTCTGTCTCCACGGGGCTATCCTCAGTCAGCTCCTTGCCTCGCTCTCTGTCTCCACGGGGCTATCCTCAGTCAGCTCCTTGCCTCTCTCTCTGTCTCCACGGGGCTATCCTCAGTCAGCTCCTTGCCTCGCTCTCTGTCTCCACGGGGCTATCCTCAGTCAGCTCCTTGCCTCGCTCTCTGTCTCCACGGGGCTATCCTCAGTCAGCTCCTTGCCTCTCTCTCTGTCTCCACGGGGCTATCCTCAGTCAGCTCCTTCTCTCTCTCTCTCTCTCTCTGTCTCCACGGGGCTATCCTCAGTCAGCTCCTTGCCTCTTTGTATCCACGGGGCTATCCTCAGTCAGCTCCTTCTCTCTCTCTCTCTCTCTGTCTCCACGGGGCTATCCTCAGTCAGCTCCTTGCCTCTTTGTCTCCACGGGGCTATCCTCAGTCAGCTCCTTGCCTCTCTGTCTTCACGGGGCTATCCTCAGTCAGCTCCTTGTCTCTCTCTCTGTCTCCACGGGGCTATCCTCAGTCAGCTCCTTGTCTCTCTCTGTCTTCACGGGGCTATCCTTGTCACGATCGTCAACGGGACTGAGAGAGGACCAAGGCGCAGCGTGTTGAAAATACATCTTCTCTTTTATTTTAAGAAGAAAAATGAAACAAAACAACAAACAGACGACCGTGAAGCTATAAATCTAGATAGTGCTGACACAACCACTACACCTAGACACAGACAATTACCCACAAAAAGCTAAAGCCTATGGTTGCCTTAAATATGGCTCCCAATCAGAGACAACAATAACCAGCTGTCTCTAATTGAGACCCAATTCAGGCAACCATAGACTTTCCTAGACACCTACACTGAACACTAAACCATCTCCTCTACTAAACCCCCTAAAACATACAACACCCTAGACAATACAAAAAACACACAAACTTCCCCATGTCACACCCTGACCTAACTAAAATAATAATGAAAACAAAGATAACTAAGGCCAGGGTGTGACAATCCTCAGTCAGCTCCTTGCCTCTCTCTCTGTCTTCACGGGGCAATCCTCAGTCAGCTCCTTGTCTCTCACTCTGTCTCCACGGGGCTATCCTCAGTCAGCTCCTTGTCTCTCTCTCTGTCTCCACGGGGCTATCCTCAGTCAGCTCCTTGCCTCTCTCTCTGTCTCCACGGGGCTATCCTCAGTCAGCTCCTTGCCTCGCTCTCTGTCTCCACGGGGCTATCCTCAGTCAGCTCCTTGCCTCGCTCTCTGTCTCCACGGGGCTATCCTCAGTCAGCTCCTTGCCTCGCTCTCTGTCTCCACGGGGCTATCCTCAGTCAGCTCCTTGTCTCTCTCTCTGTCTTCACGGGGCTATCCTCAGTCAGCTCCTTGTCTCTCTCTTTGTCTCCACGGGGCTATCCTCAGTCAGCTCCTTGCCTCGCTCTCTGTCTCCACGGGGCTATCCTCAGTCAGCTCCTTGCCTCGCTCTCTGTCTCCACGGGGCTATCCTCAGTCAGCTCCTTGCCTCGCTCTCTGTCTCCACGGGGCTATCCTCAGTCAGCTCCTTGCCTCTCTCTCTGTCTCCACGGGGCTATCCTCAGTCAGCTCCTTGCCTCGCTCTCTGTCTCCACGGGGCTATCCTCAGTCAGCTCCTTGCCTCGCTCTCTGTCTCCACGGGGCTATCCTCAGTCAGCTCCTTGCCTCTCTCTCTGTCTCCACGGGGCTATCCTCAGTCAGCTCCTTGCCTCTCTGTCTCCACGGGGCTATCCTCAGTCAGCTCCTTGTCTCTCTCTCTGTCTTCACGGGGCTATCCTCAGTCAGCTCCTTGTCTCTCTCTCTGTCTCCACGGGGCTATCCTCAGTCAGCTCCTTGTCTCTCTCTCTGTCTCCACGGGGCTATCCTCAGTCAGCTCCTTGCCTCTCTCTCTGTCTCCACGGGGCTATCCTCAGTCAGCTCCTTGTCTCTCTCTCTGTCTCCACGGGGCTATCCTCAGTCAGCTCCTTGTCTCTCTCTCTGTCTCCACGGGGCTATCCTCAGTCAGCTCCTTGTCTCTCTCTCTGTCTCCACGGGGCTATCCTCAGTCAGCTCCTTGCCTCTCTCTCTGTCTCCACGGGGCTATCCTCAGTCAGCTCCTTGTCTCTCTCTCTGTCTCCACGGGGCTATCCTCAGTCAGCTCCTTGTCTCTCTCTCTGTCTCCACGGGGCTATCCTCAGTCAGCTCCTTGCCTCTCTCTCTCTCCTCTCATCCTCAGATCAGCCCCCCCCCCCCCCCGGGTCAGCCTGATCTGAAAAGGTCCTTCTCTCTCTCTACACTGGTAGCTCACAGCACAGCAGCAACAATAGTCTCACTGTTCAGTGCCCAGGGTTAGAATCATATATCACGGGGGTGGTATTTAATAAAGTAGTATTAAATATTTAATAGATTTAGTCAAGTAAATGTCATGATGAATGTGATCATAATGTGACGTCTGTATATATGTTGTTCTGTCCAGAGACTGCAGTGTATTCTGTAATGGATAGATCCTACATATCAGTAGTGTTATTGGGGTTTCTGGTGGTCTAGATTAGTAGTGGCTGTATCACACTATCACTTCCTGGTGTGATGAGAGCTGCTGCCACACTGTCCGGCTGTGTGAGCAAGATAACAGGACGTGCTACTATCCCTGTGCTCTTAGCACTGATTAGATGGGTGATTTGCAGTAATGCTGGATGGATTTGTTTGTTATGACTAAGTGGTATTTGTCAAATGTGACAAGTCACTGGGGTTGAAGAGGTGAGAAGTTCAAGTCCTGCTCTCACAGATACACACACATACCTGGGTCAACGAGTGTGTGGGGAAGGAACAAACTGTGTGTGTGTGTGTGTGTGTGTGTGTGTGTGTGTGTGTGTGTGTGTGTGTGTGTGTGTGTGTGTGTGTGTGTGTGTGTGTGTGTGTGTGTGTGTGTGTGTGTGTGTGTGTGTGTCTGTCTAATGAAGAGACAGACAGTGTCAGGCTTTGAAGCCAGTTGAGTGTGCTGGCACTGACAGCTAGTGAGTGGTGTGTGTCTGTACGTGTGAGTGCGCGTTGACAGTGAGTGGCAGGAGCGTCCGCAACATGAAACAGAATAAAACATGGAGGCTGGCAGAGATTCAAATGCCGGCTGACCAGACACACACACACAAACACACACACACACACACACACACACACACACACACACACACACACACACACACACACACACACACACACACACACACACACACACACACACACACACACACACACACACACACACACACAGTATAGTAGAATCCAGCAGCAGGCATACAGAAACACTGTGAGGTTCCTCCTCAAGGTCATGATCATAGAGGTGGTTTCTCTCTTTAGTCTTTGTTGGCTGTGAAACTTGTCAGTCCTAGCTACAGGTATATAGTATAACTAGTGCATGGCCTTGTCCCTAGCTTCTCTCAGTGGGCTTCACTTTGAGTTTGTCTACTCTTTCCCTCACTGTCCCTCTCTCCTCTTCTCCCCTCACTGTCCTTCTTCTCTCCCTCACTCTCCCTCTCTCCTCTTCTCCCCTCACTGTCCCTCTACTCTCCCTCACTGTCCCTCTCTCCTCTTCTCCCTTTACTGTCCTTCTTCTCTCCCTCAATGTCCCTCTCTCCTCTTCTCCCCTCACTGTCCTTCTTCTCTCCCTCACTCTCCCTCTCTCCTCTTCTCCCCTCACTGTCCCTCTACTCTCCCTCACTGTCCCTCTCTCCTCTTCTCCCTTTACTGTCCTTCTTCTCTCCCTCACTGTCCCTCTCTCCTCTTCTCCCTTTACTGTCCTTCTTCTCTCCCTCACTGTCCCTCTCTCCTCTTCTCTCCCTCACGGTCCCTCTCTCCTCTTCTCCTCCTCACTGTCCCTCTCCTCTCTTCTCATCTCCTCACCCATACTGCGTGCATACATAATGTCTCCTCTCCTTTCCCCTGTCATATAGATTCTACGTATCTGTACCCGGTACACTCCGGACCAGGACACCATGACGTTCTCAGACGGGCTGACCCTGAACCGGACTCAGATGCACAACGCAGGCTTCGGCCCGCTCACCGACCTGGTGTTCACCTTCGCCCACCAGCTGCTGCCCATGGAGATGGACGACACAGAGACAGGCCTGCTCAGCGCCATCTGCCTCATCTCTGGAGGTACACTAGACTTTCTTCACTTTCTTTCTGCAACACATCTGCACCACATCTGATACAGTGGTCAGTGACAGAGACAGAGAGGTGATTTAAGAAGTGGTCAAAGTTGCCCAGTCTAAGGTGGCAGATGTGAAGCTTTAACAAGTTATTAGAAAGGCAATACAACTCCGAACACATTTGATACAGACTTAGACTGACAGGCAGACTGACAAACAAATACAAAGTCTGTAATCAGGTCCTACACAGGTCCATCTCTGTGTGTGTGTGTGTGTGTGTGTGTGTGTGTGTGTGTGTGTGTGTGTGTGCGTGCGTGCGTGCGTGCGTGCGTGCGTGCGTGCGTGCGTGCGTGCGTGCGTGCGTGCGTGCGTGCGTGCGTGCGTGCGTGCGTGCGTGCGTGCGTGCGTGCGTGCGTGCGTGCGTGCGTGCGTGCGTGCGTGCGTGCGTGCGTGCGTGCGTGCGTGCGTGCGTGCGTGCGTGCGTGCGTGCGTGCGTGCGTGCGTGCGTGCGTGCGTGCGTGCGTGCGTGCGTGCGTGCGTGCGTGCGTGCGTGCGTGCGTGCGTGCGTGCGTGCGTGCGTGCGTGCGTGCGTGCGTGCGTGCGTGCGTGCGTGCGTGCGTGCGTGCGTGCGTGCGTGCGTGCGTGCGTGCGTGCGTTCAGCCTGTTTCAGCACACAACACACCAGACAGTAGTTCTCCCTCAGCTGGGACAGGGCAGGCAGACATTAATTCAAACACACACACAGTGATCTCTGCATAAATACAGTCTGACACACGCTCCTCCCCTGCAGTGTATAACTGGTGTATTGGGGAAGGTTTCCATTCCAAGGTGTGAATCCCCAGAGCCTTGCCATATATTGCATGCTGTTGTATAATCCCCAGGGGAAGAACTAAGCACTCTGCTGTGTCTCTCAGTAATATGACTCTGTGACTGGCAGGCCTCAGGTCCTACAGCAGGAGCTGGTGCTTTCAACGCACTCACACACTGACCCCGAATGGACTGAAGTGGTACTGCAAGCTTTTCAAGTCATAATGTCAAAATAAAATGATACAAATGTCATAAAGAACTCCTGACTTTAGAGAACTGTGCAATATTGAAAAAAAAGAAGGAATTTGATTTCTTTTTCGTACTCCATTTTTGACGCCCTTTTATAATGTTCCTTTTAATGTTCCATGGAACATAACCAAGTTTCTAGACATTCACAGCACAACTCCTTTTATGCCAAACTATATCAAAGTGCAAGCTCATGGGGCCTATGGCCTGGTAAAGTCCCGGCTACGTGTTGCCCTACTCTATGACTCTGCTGCGTGTCTTTCCAACTTTTTGGTCATACATAGCCTATCTGTCTCTCTCTCAGACCGGCAGGATCTGGAGGAACCCTCTAAGGTCGACCAGCTCCAGGAGCCTCTACTGGAAGCTCTGAAGATCTATGTGAGGAAGAGAAGGCCCAGCAAGCCACACATGTTCCCCAAGGCCCTGATGAAGATCACTGACCTCCGCAGCATCAGCGCCAAAGGTACAGACAGAGACTCATATACTAATGCAACTGAGTAGAAATGAGCACACTATAGATTCAATAGCATTTCAGTAGGCAAACTTTGTACACAGATGCCCTATAAATCGTTTTGCAATATGTTTGTTTTACAATATGTCCTTTCCTCTCCCTCCAGGTGCGGAGCGGGTCATCTCGCTGAAGATGGAGATCCCTGGCTCCATGCCTCCTCTGATCCAGGAGATGCTGGAGAACTCAGAGGGACAAGACGGCCAGAGCAGCACCCAGGGCGAGGATGGCAGCAGCCCCAAGAAGGGCACCCCTAAGGGGGGTACGGGGGGTAAACCCTCCCCTGTGTCCCCTGACCCCTCAGATAGCGATGGGCCCACAGTGGCCCCTGAGGAGGAAGAGGACCCGTAGGTCCCCGTGGAACTCAAGGGCCTCTCAGACAGACAGACACTCTCTCTATCTGACATTCCTTTGCACAAAAAAAAACAAAAAATAGGTTGACAGCCAGGCATGGTGGACCCCCTCTCCTCCTCCCCTCAGGCCTTCGGTCCCTTGGTGACCACCACCACCTTTGCTTGTTCTTATGTTTTCCTTTACGTTTGTTTTTTCCTTCTCTCTCTTTATCTCCTCATCTCCCCTTAAAAAACGACAGCACTAAGGCCTAAAAGACCAGTTGTTGGTTTGTGTATAATTCTAAATTGATTGAGGTTGTGTTTCAGGACTAGGGTGTGATTGGTCGAGTTGGGTTTGACCCCGTCTGGCCACACCCACTTACCTGTACACAAAGGTCATAGGTCATCCTCCTCAGGTCTCCTGTGTAAATTCACCCCTGCATGACGGGCTTGCCGAGTTTAATGCGTGGTTTTGATCTCCCTCTCTCTCATATTGTTGAATACATTGTACATACCATTTTATGGTTAGAAATCTCTGTTTCTATGATGAATTTTGTGGTGCTTTTTTCATTGTCTTAAATATAGTTTGAGGCAAAACAGTACATACATGACAAGGTTTAAAGGGGGCCTAAAATATAAAGTCCTTTACAAAAACAGTTACATAGAATGTTCTTGCATATAGACAGTCTGGAAGACTAATACTTTATAATTGTTCCTATATTTAATGTTTGTTTTTTGGTCTTTTATGACTCTTTATGTTGATGTCTCGTTGAGTGTACATTGCATTCACCATAAAGCCAGTGCTAGAGGCTTCTCTCCCGTATCAGCGGCTGCATCTCTTCAGCTGTTTCCTCAAGGGGGAAGCCAGAGGCCATAGATATACAATGACTAGATTGAATCTAGATGTTCAATTACTAGATTGGATCTGTCTACCGCAGATAACAGCTTGTAATGTAATGTACAGGTTTCTGAGGCTAAAAGGCTTCTGAGATTTTATCAGAAAATGACATTCTAAGAGACAAACCAAGCAGGGAAATCTCTCTGCTTAAAGATAAGGGTTGAGCAACACTCATTGACAAAGACTTTATTTAACCCAAACTTGCGCCACTGAGAAATTGAACTGTTGTTTTAAAATGAATTTGTTTATACAGTATATTTGAAGATCCCTCGCAATTCTCTTGAAAATTCTCCACCATCTGTGCAGAGAAATGCATTCTTATTATAGTAAAATCTCAATTGTTTCTCTGATGCAGTTTCAATCTAGTAAGTGTACATTTATGGCTAACGACAACTACAAGCATCTGGGCAACACAAATCGCACATTGGGTTATGGGCCAGGGTTTCATAGGAGTCCTGTACCCCCAGAATCACTACCTACCCCTTATATACATACAGAAGTGTCTTGCTTTGATAGTAAACCACAGGGATGTTGCAATCCTTAAAATACATATTCATGAGCTAACCACATGGCCGAGAAGATTGTACACTAGACTGTCTGGGATTCTAGACCCCACTACGCATTCCTAGTTCTAGAGACAGAATGACTGACTGTTGCCTTGTTCCTCAGACGGTCTCGTGCAAAACCACAGTGATGCAAATGAGATTCTTTACACATGACCCTTAGCCCCTAAAACGTGCAGTAAGCTCGGATAGTGTTCAATCGGGGTGTTCAGATAGAGATATATTATGTAGACATGCGCTTCTCTGTCATGTAGAATAGGGAATCATGTCAGTTCTGTAACAAGACATTTCTATCTGTAATGTTACCTCCTGCAGCACTGTTTTCTGTTTTGTCCCACATCGGCCACTGCAACGGCCCTCCTGATCTTATGAATATATTCTTAGTAAAGCTGCTTTTCTTCAGCGCCTAAGGGATAGATTCAATCCATAGCGCTGAAGATCTGCTGTATACTGGGATTCAAATTTAAAGGCAATGTTCCCGCGTTTGCAGAGACTGCATTCACGTTAAACGCTGCATATGTCGGCTCAATTGGAAATTACCTTTAACTTTCAATTGCGTTGTATACCGCGGATCTTCACCTCTATGGCTTGAATCTAGCCGTAAATCACTGAGTAGAATTGGGACACTATTTAGAAAGTTAAAAGCCTAGAATACACATTGAATATTGCTCAGTTTGTTCCTTTGTTGTGAAGTGAAACAGTGATATTCAGTGTGGAAGCCAGGCTAGGAAGTTAATACTACAGCTAGGAAGAACTAGGACCTCTTCAGTCCCTTATCACCTGTCCTAGCCTGGTAGCACTTGTGGTTGAAAGGATAAGGATTGATAATATTGTTTACTCAGATGTTGACTCGTTACTCAACTGTAGCACAAAGGCATTACTTCCCATAGCACTTATAAATCTTGAATTTTGAATATGTAGCCAATACAATGTTAAGGGTGATGGTAATATACAATATTCTTTCTCACTCTTACGGGTAATAATTTGGCATAAACTATGGGTGATTATTGAGTCATTCATCACAGAGGTATACTGATCAGAAGGTTCTTTATTCTGAATGGAGGCAAAAGTCATTGTTGAACCACAAGGGAATAGATGACCACTATAGTCAGTCAGCTAGAACCAAGGTCAGGGTCAATTCCAATTGAATTCTTCCAGTTTAGGAATGGACTGACTTGATATGGAATTGACCCCAACCCTGGCTAGAACCCTCCAGAAACATCTCACACACAACCATCTCCTCCATATCTGTCCCACACATACATATCTTAAGGGGAAAACAAAACTGTCTCAGTTTACCATGTTTGAATGTGAATATGTTGTCGAGGAGTTACATAGGAATGATATGCAGTGTTAAAGGAATACTTACTTTAAAGCAGCGTTTCGTCAAATTCATTGCATCTCATAGTATGTATGGAAAAAAGGAAATGCTCTCTTTCCCTCTCTCTGTAAGGGAGAGAAGGATGTAGGGGGAAACAATCCTGGTGGCTCATCACAAGAGCAGAGTGGGTGAATCTCAATAGTCTTCCCTACATTCCTATCCAACTTCTCAAAACACATTGAAGGAAAGGGTGCAGAACCTCAGACCTTCTCCGCCAATGTGTGTTGTTGAGGAGGTGAGGAATCAACAAAAGACTTTTTGAGTTTTACCCTGAGTGTCTTTGAAGCTGGAAAAGTTATTTCACAGCTGAAGAATGTCTACATCCAACTCCCTAAAGTGTCCACAGCGCTGCCTACAGGCAGGTGACACGGCAGGGAACTCGATCCATTCCACAATACTGAATTTACTATGTTGATTTCTGTTGAATGTCGTACCGATGTAACTGTTAATATTTACTACTACTATCTCACTGCAGACTCCATGTATTAGATGGTGTGTGTGTGTAGTGTGCATTGCTTTTCAATGAATGGCAGCGCTTAGCTACCTGACCTCTGAGCTTCATCTCATAGCCAGCCCCTCTTGGGTAGCAGCTGCTCACCTCCACACCATTTAGGACCAAGTGGTCTCAGAACCTGAGCATGGTTTGCAAAATTCCAGAAATGTTCCCAAAATGCCCTTTTTTTTAAAGGAATCATGGTTGGAGGTTTTTCGGAATCTGGAGGTAATAAGCTAAAGGAAATTCCAACGTGGAACATTTTGCTTTGTTTTTTTACGGAATTTTGGAAACATTTCCGGAATTTTGAAACCCTAGTTGCCCCCAATGTCATCGATGATCAAACGACAGAGATGCTTTCCACGCTTTAGTTGGAATGCCAAGCAGCTGTCACAATCAACCAATCAACTGACAGCAATTTGGTTCAGTCATTAACGGAATAAGATCAATACATGTGGATCGCGTTCAGGAAGGGGGCAATTTACTAAACATCGCAGATAGAAATACACTGAATAGAGCTAGCATGATGATTCCATACTTTTCAAATCAGTGGTGTATGTTCTACGCAACATATTTCTATCCGAATGTACCGCAATGCTGTGTGCCCTACTGAACGGGGCTCATGATCCAACTATTCCGTAGAAGCCAGAGAGAACATGATTGTGAACCTAAAAAAATGTCACCAACGAAAGCAGCTCTGTTGTTATGCCTGTTCAAAAAAGTGTCAATGTTCAAAAGTTTAACATTTACAGATAATGCCATTGGTATGAGAAAAATATCATTGTCATCATATATGCAGTGTTGTATAGTTATTATGAAGAGACATGATCAAATTTTGGTTGAGGTTTCTTTGGCTTACTGGACTTGAGGGTGGGCAGGGCAGCAGGGAGGGGTTGTCATGGTGATAATACATTTACCCAGAACTTCCTGCTGGCCTGGTGGGAAGAGGGCAGGAAGTCCTTATAAAGGAGGTTTACAGTGAGCTTCTATCTTGTTTTCATTCTCCATTTTCAATATTGTCTGTACATTAACAATGCTTTTTATGTTAATATACTGTTTAACTTTACCATGAAATGTCCTGGCAAAGTAATACAAATATATTTATTTTAAAATACATAATGCGTGGATGTATTATAACCTGAATATTTTGATTTACTGTAACCTCAAAGCCTTGAATACTGTGTGTGTTTGTGTATATATCATGTTCCTAAGGTTCTGCTCTGCAGGAAATAGAGTGAAGTTAATTAAGAAAATCACATTCAAAAGGACAGAAAACCCAACGGCCAGAGAATAATTTACATTTCATTGTTTACTTCCAAGTTCTTGTTCAAAAAGGTACATTGTCTCTTTGACTTTTTAACAGTTAAAATGTGCTGAAGCACCGCGTTCCTAACTTCTAAAAGCTGCTTAGGACAAATACAGAACATTTCCATGGTAATAATAAAAAACAAAATTGTATTGTATGTATAATAAAAAGTGTAAAACACCTACACAGTAGAAAGCATTAAACGTCACCATTAAAATAAAATAAAAGAGAGGGGGGGGGGGATGTACAAAAGTCTGCAGCACGGGTATTTCCACGAACGTGTATCTTGTCCTGGTTGAATACTTCAAAACGAAATCCTTCCTTTCTACATTGAAATAATCACTGATCGGACATGACTGGATAGGTACACCACCACTGCTTCCACCTATCCCCCACCTCTCAGATGATTTCTTCTAGGAAGTGAAGAAGGAAGGATGCACGTTAAAATTACTCAAGTGGTGTGTAAATAGCTCTGTTCAAATTGTTTAAAAATCCATCCTTCCTGATTTCCTAGAGGTGGTCACAGAGCATAAGTGATTGGATAGGTGACAGCAAGGGTACCAACCTATTACTTTCCCCAGTCCAACCAACGAAGATCTGTGATTACTTCAAGGGAGGGAGGAAGCATTTAAATAGCACTGGAACAGAGCCTGTGTGTGGGAGGGATTCCACGGTCTAGTCGAACATGTCGTACTGATCATCGTCTGACCCTGACTCAGCAAAGTACTTCACTTCCTTCTTGGCCCTGCCTCTGCCCGGTCGTTCTCGGGACGCCACGCTGGATTGGCTGAAACGGTTGGAGTCCACATCATCATAATCATCTGCCATGGGGGGCGGGGTCACGGCTACTTTCTTTGATGGCTTCTACACAGGGGGAAGACAAGAGATGACATTTAAGTATCTTGTTGTATGGTTACTACAGTCTTTGTTTTTTCAGTATCTTCCTATATCCTACATGATTCAATGACACACAATCTCTTACCCTGCTGGCAGGGGTTTTGGGTGATTTCCCAGGTGTCTTCTTGGGACTGAAATCATCCTCTTCAGATCCAGACTGCTTCCTCTTCCTCCCTCCGCTTTTACCTGCACAGGTCAGGAGAAACACACCCAGGTTACACTCAGCGCACACCCAGGTTACACTCAGAACAGATATGTTCAGAGAACAAGCTACAGTCCAGGGTTTTTCAACATTTTGGTCCTGAAGAGCTACTGGGTATGCAGGCTTTCATTCAATCCCTGCAGTAACACACCTGATTCAGACTGAAGAGGAATAGATGACTATTTTAAAACAGGCGTGCTACTGAAGAACTGGATTATAAACCTGCACAGCCAGAAGCTCTCCAGGATCGGAGTTGGAGACCCCTGTTAAAGTCAGTTTACACTGTCAATCTTTTATATTCATCGAGAATTGTACGGTGACTGATTCTCCACTGGTCATTGTGAGGTAAGCCTGTACCTTTGAGTGCTGGTGAAGGCTTCTTGGAGCCGGTATCGGAGTCAGAGTCCCAGACAGATGTGTCAAGCTTCTGTTTTGGTGGCGTTTTGGGTGCTGGTGTTTTCCTGGGTTTGGGAGCTGCATCCGACAGCTTCTTAGCTGCTGTGAGTAACAGAGTGAGCCAATCAATATCAGCAAGACACCATGACTACATCTAAAAAGGCACCCTACTCCCTATATAGTGCACTACATTTCAGCAGCATCAACATTATCAGTAGCTTTTTAACCCCTCTTGGTAGTGAGATTTACATTAGTGCTCCTTCTAGTGGCAGATGGAGTCATAGATCATAGAGTCATAGATCAACCTCAGGGAAATTCGTAAGATCTGAGTCCCTCCATTTAGTATATAATATGTTACGTTAAGAATGTAATAGCGGCCATAAAATATCGTACGAATTGGAGGACGTAATGTATCATACATCTAGGAGGACTTACAGTATTGTGCTTCTTGTTGAGACCGGGCTGCTTCTTGTCCTAACGACAAAGGTTAGGAGAATTTCCGTAGAAGGTAATGAGAATTAGGTTATGGTTAGGAAAAGGGCTAGGGGAAGGGGTAGCTAAAATGCCACAGTTGTCCCCGACGTGACTCAAAAACACCACCTTTGGATTGCTAGACAGTCGCAGTATACACCCACCCATCCTCCCCGAACAACCTCCCCATCATTCTGTTTTAAGTAACCAGACCATTATTTAATATGAAATGTAACATTACATACAGTTGAAGTCGGAAGTTTACATACACTTAGGTTGGAGTCATTAAAACTTGTTTTTCAACCACTCCACACATTTCTTGTTAACAAACTATAGTTTTGGCAAGTCGGTTAGGACATCTACTTTGTGCATGACATGTAATTTTTCCAACAATTGTTTACAGACAGATTATTTCACTTATAATTCACTGTATCACAATTCAAGTGGGTCAGAAGTTTACATACACTAAGTTGACTGTGCCTTTAAACAGCTTGGAAAATTCCAGATAATTATGTCATGGCTTTAGAAGCTTCTGATAGGCTAATTGACATCATTTGAGTCAATTGGAGGTGTACCTGTGGATGTATATCAAGGCCTACCTTCAAACTCAATGCCGCTTTGCTTGACACCATGGGAAAATTTAAAAAAACAACTCAGAAAACGAATTGTAGACCTCCACAAGTCTGGTTCATCCTTGGGAGCAATTTCCAAATGCCTGAAGGTACCACGTTCATCTGTACAAACAATAGTACGCAAGTATAAACACCATGGGACCACGCAGTTGTCATACCACTCAGGAAGGAGACGCGTTCTGTCTCCTGGAGATGAACGTACTTTATTGTGAAAAGTGCAAATCAATCCCAGGACCTTGTGAAGATGCTGGAGAAAACAGGTACAAAAGTATCTATATCCACAGTAAAACAAGTCCTATATCGACATAACCTGAAAGGCCGCTCAGCAAGGAAGAAGCCACTGCTCCAAAACCGCCATCAAAAAGCCAGACTATGGTTTGCAACTGCACATGGGGACAAAATGTCCTCTGGTCTGATGAAACAAAAATAGAACTGTGGGGGTGCTTTGCTGCAGGAGGGACTGGTGCACTTCACAAAATAGATGGCATCATGAGGGGGGACAATTAGGTGGATATATTGAAGCAACATCTCAAGACATCAGTCAGGAAGTTAAAGCTTGGTCGCAAATGGGTCTTCCAAATGGATAATGACCCCAATCATACTTCCAAAGTTGTGGCAAAATGGCTTTAGGACAACAAAGTCAAGGGATTGGAGTGGCCATCACAAAGCCCTGACCTCAATCCTATAGAACATTTGTGGGCAGAACTGAAAGTGTGTGCGAGCAAGGAGGCCTACAAACCTGACTCAGTTACACCAGCTCTGTCAGGAGGAATGTGCCAAAACTCACCCAACTTATTGTGGGAAGCTTGTGGAAGGCTACCCAAAATGTTTGACCCATGTTAACTTATGGCTGCGGGGGCAGGATTGAGTAGCTTGGATGAAAGGTGCACAGAGGTGCCCATAGTAAACTGAATGCTCCTCAGTCCCAGTTGCTAATATATGTATATTATTATTCGTATTGGATAGAAAACACTCTGAAGTTTCTAAAACTGTTTGAATTATGTCTGTGAGTATAACAGAACTCATATGGCAGGCAAAAACCTGAGAAGTTCCACTTCCTGTTTGAATTGTTTCTGAGGTGGCAGATTTTCAACCAAGCTCTCATTGAAATTACAGCGAGATATTGATGAGTTTTCACTTCCTACGGCTTCCAGATGTCAAGTCAATAGAACTTTGTCTGATGACTAATGTGAAGGGGGGCCGAAGGAGACAGGAATTAGTAATCACTGCCATGAGGTGACCACGCATTGAACACGCGCCTTCACATGAGGAGGACCTCCGTTCCACCGCTCTTCTGAAGTCAATCTAATTCTCCGATTGGAACGTTATTCAAGATGTATGTTAACAACATTCTAAAGATTGATTCAGTACATCGTTTGACATGTTTCTACTGACTGTTACGGAACTTTTGGACATTTCGTCACGTTATAGTGGATGCGCTTTGTGACTTTGGAATTGTTTACCGCTAACGCGCTAACCAAAGTAGCTAATTGGACATAAATAACGGACATTATCGAACAAATCAAGCATTTGTGCACCTGGGATTCCTAGGATTGCATTCTGATGAAGTTCATCAAAGGTAAGGAAACATTTATCATGTATTTTCTGGTTTCTGTTGACCCCAACATGGCAGCTAATTTGGCTATTGTTCTGAGCTCCGTCTCAGATTATTGCATGATTTGCTTTTTCCGTAAAGTTTTTTAGAAATCTGACACAGCGGTTGCATTAAGGAGAGGTATATCTATAATTCCATGTGTATAACTTGTATTATCATCTACATTTATGATGAGTATTTCTGTTGAAACGATGTGGCTATGCAAAATCACTTGATGTTTTTGGAACTAGTGAATGTAACGCGCCAATGTAAACTCAGATTTTTTGTTATAAATATGAACTTTATCAAACAAAACATGCATGTATTGTGTAACATGAAGTCCTATGAGTGTCATCTGATGAAGATAATCAAAGGTTAGTGATTAATGTTATCTCTATTTCTGCTTTTGTGAAAGCTATCTTTCGCTGGAAAAATGGCTGTGCTTATTGTGGTTTTGTGGTGACCTAACATAATCGTTTGTAGTGTTTTCGCTGAAAAGCATATTTGAAATCGGACACTTTGGTGGGATTAACAACAAGATGACCCTTAAATTGATATAAGACACATACATGTTTGAGGAATTTTAATTATGAGATTTCTGTTGTTTGAATTTGGCGCCCTGCACTTCCACTGGCTGCTGTCATATCGATCCCGGTAGCGGGATGCAGCCATAAGAAGTTAAACAATTTAAAGGCAATGCTACTAAATACTAATTGAGTGTATGTAAACTTCTGACCCACTGAGAATGTGATGAAATAAATAAAATAGGAAATAAATCACTCTATTATTCTGACATTTTACATTCTTAAAATAAAGTGGTGATCCAAACTGACCTAAGACAGGGAATTTTTACTAGGATTAAATGTCAGGAACTATGGAAAACTGAGTTTAAATGTATTTGGCGTGTATGTAAGGTGTATGTAAACTTCCGACTTCAACTGTACAGTATCATACTTAATGGAGGTAGACAAATACGTCTGTTTAATGTGGCCAGGCTGTAGATGGAGATTTTGATATTATATTGTTCTGTGTGTTACCTTTCTTAGCTGGGACAGGTTTGTCGAAGGCCGAGCTGCTGGAGTATGAGGAGAAGGCCTTGGCTTCCTCGTCACTGTCCAGCTTCAGATCGTCTGGAAGAGAAGAGTAACAGACATTAACCCTCAGATGAACACTGAGACTAGGAGCTTATGTACAGACAAAGTCCTTTTTCATAGACAAACAAACAAGACTGGCAATAACGACAAGATGGTAAACATCTTTAACCTTTTACTAAAGAAAGAACACGACAAGGCAAACATGCTGATCTTGTTGTGTGAACTCACCACTGTCATTGCTCTTTTCAGAGGAGAAGGCTGATTTGGAGGAAGAGAATATACTCTCTGGTTCCTTCTTTGCTGGTGAGACGGTGGTGGTTGCCTGTTTGGGCGGGGGGAAGATATCTTCATCATTCTCGTCATCGTCGCTGTGGTCGTTGTATCGGTCTTTAGTCTCGGAGGAGGCAGTGAAGTCGTCTTTGCAGGGCCGGACGGGTGAGGACGCAGCATCTTCATCATCCTCCTCCTCTTCCTCTCCTCCATCCTCTTCCTCACTGAAATCAAAGGTGTACTTGGGCTTGACCGCTGAGGAACAGACAAAGTTCATTATAAGTGTGTGTTTATTGCAGAAGAACCAACGCATTTCGGCTTTTGGCATTATTCAGGGGTTTTACAGAAAGAAGAGAAGGAATGAGGCTTTTAAACATTCCAAAAATCACAAAAAAGATGCAAACAAAAACATGATGCCATTGGTTAAAACAGTTGTAGAAAGATCAGCCAATCGACCATGTGACCAGACCAGGAAAAACTCTGGGCCCAGTTAATCTCTCATGGAAAGATCTACGTCAACATGACTGGTACCGTACAATCTGTCGGGAAACAATGGGACGAGCAGCAGTAGTTCCGGTGTTTGGGTTTTCGCCACTGGTTATTTGGACATTTCACAATTTTGTAGGTTTAAGAATCTTTCAGATTTCAGAAGGGGACATTCAGCAAGTAACTTGCAAAGAGAGAGAGCGAGCTACTCGTCCCGGTTCCGCTCCTCTTTCTAGCATCTCTTCATCAAATCAAATTGTATTTGTCACATGCGCCGAAAACAACAGGTGTAGTAGACCTTATCGTGAAATGTTTACTTACAAGCCCTTAAGCATTTCACTGTAAGGTCTACTACACTTTGATCTCTTCTCTTAACATGTATTCACCCAGAACTTAATCGAGCAGCTGGAGAATTATGTAAGACTTTAGCTGGGTTAACCGAGATTAGGACCTAGTTAATAACGACTGTTAACTGATGTGGTCAAGAAAAATGCCTGTCCCTAGTCCTAACAGGTCAGTGTACATGAAAATGAAGAAAACACCCCAAAACAGAGTGAAACAGGGAGCTACCGACTTGCCTAGTTAAATAAAATAAATAGAAATAAAACTGTCTGAACTTATCCACAAAAAAAACACTTGTTCACGCTTTCCATTTTAAATGGCGTGCCCTAATGAACCCAATCCAGGAAAGTGGTTACCTGAGGCCCGTTGTGACTTGGTGTCTCGGGGGATGACAACAGGTTCACTGTCCTCCAGGTCGCTCTCTGATTTGGACTCGTCCTCCGACCAGGGGTTACGCTTCTTCACCTTCTTACCAGACGATCCTTTGGGTGTGGGGGGTTTCCTGGATCTGGGAGTACCTGGTATAGAGAAAAAGGCTTATTCATTGTGATTTTTAATCTTTCATTTAATAGCCATGAATTCCCGAAAATGTGTCGATGTTTGAGAGTTCATGTGTGATTAAAATAAATGAATGAGTTCGGTGTAGTGGCACTTCTGACTCCCATATACAAATTGCCCCAAGAGGGGGGGGATAAAATCCTTGGGTCCACCAACTTCCTCACTGTGTATCCCTCTGTCTCCCCTCTCTCCTAATTCATGACTGAACCCATCTCACTAAGATGACAGACACATGAAAGGAGAATGGAACATCTGCTGACCTGGCTCCTTCTTCTCCCGTTTGACCCGGGGGGCCTTGGGCTTGGCTGGGGTTGGGGCTGGTGTATTAGAGGAGGAGTTGAGGGAGTTCTCCCCTGTTCCTCCATCTGATCCCAGTACTCCCATCTCATCATCAAACTCCAGCTTCATCACCAGATCCGCATCACCCTGAGAGGACAACACACAAACAGTGATATGTCATGTCTACAGCCTGAAAACACACTGAGACCAGCGCAAACAATGGAGTTTTATTTTGTGATGGAGTTATACAGTTTAACTATGGTCATAAGGCATTGATAAGTGATATTCTTCAAGAATCAATAGGTATGAATCAAAAAATTAAATTATCGAAATTGTCATAAAATACTACAGACTGGGCCTTTAATAATGAGGCATAATCCATTTTAAAAAACAAAATGTGTTACCTTCTTCTTCTTGGTCATCTTCTTGGAGGCGTCAGTCTTCATGGCCTGTGTGATGGTGGGTACAACCCTGCGGCCGTACGGCGAGGGTAACGTTTCCTCCAGGTGGAGTTTCTTCACCTTGGGCTTGCCCACCTTGCCCTTCACCAGCTTGGTGCCTTTACCTGCACATATGTCTGCCTGCTCCTGGGCCTCGATTTTCTGTCGCACAGACGGGGAGAGAATACACCCGTCACCTTTTGTAAATCGTGTAAGTCACTTATATTGAGGTGACATCAATGTTGACGGTTTACAATGAAAGAAGATAATAAAACCCAAACAAAATAAATGACTTTTCTACAAATAGAACTGGCTTTAGTAAGGCCAGGAGAAAGAAACCCTGAAGGTAACCGACCTCCTCAACAAAAGCAGGTATAAATCACAGTGGTCTCTTCTTAAACAGTGACTCAGAGATGAGTGGCACCACTGCATGTAGAGCTAGTACCACTCACATCCAGTTCTTCAATGAAGACAGCCAGGTCTTCCTTCCACAGGTCCTCAGGAGACTTCCTCTGCAGCTCATTCAACTCTCCTTTCTGTTGAACAACACACACTCAGTTGATTAAAGATATGGTGCTTGCAACAATAAGGTTGTGGGTTCATTTCCCGCCAGGACCACATACACATACTAAAAAAGTACTGATATGCCTCAAGAACAGAACGCACACAACCGTTAGAAGACCTTGCCTACTTGTGTAATGGTGTGTAATGTTGCTGCAAATTAATAGCCTTTTGGGGACGATAAAGATATTTTGAATTGAAGTCCTTGACAGTCGGGTGTCTACACGCTTCCTCTCGGAGTCAGCAGTCAGTACCTTGATGTCTCTCTGTCGGAGCAGCTCGTCCACCTTCTCCTTGGACAGGCACCACAGAGGCATGTTGAGGATGTAGTTGAAGTTTGGTCCCGACGACGACCCAGATTCCACAGAGCTGTCACTGTTGTTACCATCACGATCGTCCTCCTCCAGAGCCTATAGAGAGAGACCAGGAAGACACATAGTCCCAATAAGAATACAGGGTATTGAAGCGTCAAGCGGTCTCAGCCAATCAGAGGGCTGAATGATGGACAGTGGCAGGATGCTAACAGTACCTTTTCCTGTGCCTTGGTCCATGCCGCCACCGGGTCCGACTCAAAGCCTTTCTGCACCAGCATCCTGATCAGTTCCCTCTTAGACTTGTTCTCTGTAGACAAACAGTAATATATCAGTATTCTATACCAAATTGCAAACTGAAATAAAGAATCCTTCCCTTTGAGAGAGAGAGAGACATGCAGGTAAAATTCTCACCGATTGTGATCTTTCCTTCGATCTTCTCCAGCACAAATCGTGCCTGATTGGACAGTTTGGAAGCCTCTGCCCCCAGGCTCCCCACTAGCCAATCCTTCCTCAGCTTGTAGTAGTGCAACCGCAGCTCAAAGAACTCCTTGAGAATGTCCTGGACCGAGTCATACCTCTTCAGACAGCCCATGTGGTCAAACAACACCTGAGGGGAGAAACTTCTTCAGACACCTCTCCTTTCCACAATAGAAACACTAAAACTGGCTAAAACCATGGAACACTTCAAAATGTTCTTCACTTTAAGATGAAAGATTCATTCCAAAGAATCCCATCATCCCAGACAGATGTGATTCCTATAAGAGGAGTCCTCTATATACACACAAAACAGCACTTCATCCAAAGAGGTGTGAGTCAATACAGGTATCAGTTCAACTCAAATACAGAGTAGGGACTCATATAGGGCACACCGTAGCAAAACCTTTTGCAACGGATAACGAAAATAAGCATTTATGATTGGACAAGCTCAGGTAGTTTCTCCCCGTTTCAGTCCATTTTCTTAGTGAATAGGACCCAGATTTGAGGAGGTGTACTAACCATGGAGTTGCAGGTGAGGCTGGACTGTAGCTTGAAGACTTTGTGTAGTCCAGCAGCCTCGGCCTGGGCCAGCTTCTCCTCTGACATGCGGACTACAAACTTGACGGTTTGGTCCGTGTGGTACTCCTTATAGTCATTAATCAGAGCTGGAGTCTTCTCTGTCCCCTGGAGCATGGGCTCTAGTACCGACTCCTTGTAGGCCTGGGAGGAGGGAGGGAGAGATAGAGAGAGGGAGGGAGGGAGAAGGAGAGGGAGGGAGAAGGAGAGAGAGGGGAGGAGAGAGAGGGAGGGAGGGAGAGAAAGTCCATTACAAAAACTAACAAAACAATATCACAGCACAGAAACAACATGTCAATATATCCTTCATTCATTTATGAATTCAGTCAAAGCAACAAGATGACCAGAAGTGCTGGACAGGTGTGATGTATCCTGCAATAGTGTACCTGTGTCCAGGTGCGAACGGGCAGCTCAGTGATCTCAATGGTGTTCTTGTCCAGCACAGAGATCTCGCCACTGACCATGTACTGGTTCTGACCCAACTCATGGATCACTCCTTTAAAGTTCTTATAGCTGGGCAGCTGGGAGAGGAGAGAGGTAGGAATATTCAGTCAGCCGTTATTATGATACAGTACATGACCTACTCATTATAGGATTACATCTGATTATAACTGACCTACAGCAGACACAGAAAGTTGGTGGTTTATCCAATTCTACTCAAAAATGGGTTTTAGCTAAATGTTTTAATGTATAACGGTATCAATCTACACAAATATTATCTGAGTTGATATGTTTTTAGCAATAAAATCCTTACACCAAATGGACAACAGTGCTGCTTGTATGTCCAAGACACATTTCCCCTCTGGCACAATAAAGTTGATCTTATCTTATGCAATCAATTAAGTTTCAAACTTCCAAATGTTCACCATGGGCAGAGGGTCCTGCATGTTGAGCATGCGGTACAGGTTGTTGACTATCTCTCTGTGGTCGTAGTTGGGGATCTTGCAGGCCCAGCCCGTCCCGATGCCCTCGGCCCCGTTCACCAGCACCAGAGGGAGGATGGGGATGTACCACTCTGGCTCCACCTTCTGGTTGTCATCGAACAGGAACTTCAGCAGGCTGGAGTCCACCGCCGGGAACAACATCTTGGCCAGGGGACTGAGGAAGTCACATTACTTCATAATAAATACATGTTTTAAGCATTTTGAGTGTGTTTTATGAAAGGTGATGTATAAAGAAAGTTGACATTAAATGTATCATTAACCTTTTTTTCTCTTCTTTTGTTTTAATCAAACAGGTATTACTGCACTTCAGGATGGCCCATACAAATCATACAAGTAGTAGACTTATCAAATTGCTAGCACAATTATGTTTTGACCTTTGACCCTGGGAGGCTTTACCTGAGCATGGTGAAGATGTAACGGGGGCTGGCAGCGTCCTTGCCCCCGTTGATGCGGGTACCAAACTGACCCAGCGGCTGCAGAATGTTCACGTTGTTGCTGCCCACAAAGTTCTGGGCCAAGTTTACAATCGTCATCAACAGGGATTGCTGGATGATCACACAGAGGCACACGTGTCAAAACAATGTTTTTGTACCCATTATCTGTAAACAGTATTGATTTAAAGTGGAAGATAGTTAAGTATATTTCCTATAGCTGTGTAAATATATTTCCTATAGCTGTGTAAGTATATTTCCTATAGCTGTGTAAGTATAATTCCTATAATTCTGTAAGTATATTTCCTATAGCTGTGTAAGTATATTTCCTATAATTCTGTAAGTATATTTCCTATAGCTGTGTAAGTATATTTCCTATAGCTGTGTAAGTATATTTCCTATAATTCTGTAAGTATATTTCCTATAATTCTGTAAGTATATTTCCTATAGCTGTGTAAGTATATTTCCTATAGCTGTGTAAGTATATTTCCTATAGCTGTGTAAGTATATTTCCTATAATTCTGTAAGTATATTTCCTATAGCTGTGTAAGTATATTTCCTATAGCTGTGTAAGTATATTTCCTATAATTCTGTAAGTATATTTCCTATAATTCTGTAAGTATATTTCCTATAGCTGTGTAAGTATATTTCCTATAGCTGTGTAAGTATATTTCCTATAGCTGTGTAAGTATATTTTCTATAATTCTGTAAGTATAATTCCTATAATTCTGTAAGTATAATTCCTATAATTCTGTAAGTATAATTCCTATAATTCGGTAAGTATAATTCCTATAGCTGTGTAAGTATATTTCCTATAATTCTGTAGGTATATTTCCTATAACTGTGTAAGTATATTTCCTATAACTGTGTAAGTATATTTCCTATAATTCTGTAAGTATATTTCCTATAGCTGTGTAAGTATATTTCCTATAGCTGTGTAAGTATAATTCCTATAATTCTGTAAGTATATTTCCTATAGCTGTGTAAGTATATTTCCTATAATTCTGTAGGTATAATTCCTATAGCTGTGTAAGTATATTTCCTATAGCTGTGTAAGTATAATTCCTATAGCTGTGTAAGTATAATTCCTATAGCTGTGTAAGTATAATTCCTATAGATGTGTAAGTATAATACCTATAGCTGTGTAAGTATATTTCCTATAGCTGTGTAAGTATATTTCCTATAGATGTGTAAGTATAATTCCTATAGCTGTGTAAGTATATTTCCTATAGCTGAGTAAGAGTGTAGAACCTCTCCATGATGGTAGGCGGACATCTCTGCCACTGAACCAGCCAGCTGAGCCACCTTCACCTCCCTCTTATCATTCCTCTTCATACAGGTGAAAAGTACCTTTCTCTGACCTGGCTTCATACCTGCACACAAGATATCATCAAAAGGGGACCCCCCCACACACACACACCCATTCAAAAAGGGATCACAAGTGGACCGCAGGAGGAGTGGGTGTTGCAACAAAACAGCTAATGGGGATTGAAATAAACAAATAATTCTACACGCCATCATCAAAAGGAGACCACATCACACACATAAACAGAGCAGCCAGAGGACAGTGAAGAATTCTGTTAATGACAAGTTTCCAGGCATTTCAGTTCCCTTAAACTTCAAAAGCCATTTGACAACAAACACAACAAAAGCTAGAAAGACAGAACATCCAGGGAGATAGCTAGTCTAGTGCATCGCTGCATACCTACCGTCCACTAAGGATGGGATGGATCTCTCGTTGTCAGAGTTGGAGAAGAGGATGAGTTCTTTGTTGATGAAGTCGTTGTAGGAGAGGTGTTTCGCCTGTGTGCCGTACAGGTATTGCTGAGTGGGGATGATAAAAGAGATTGAGGACTTGAAATCAGGGCTATGATGTTGTTATGGTCTATCAGTACCACGTGGTAGAGCGGTGTCTACTTTGCATCAGCGACCGACAGCAACAGAGTCAATTACAAAACGGTGTTCCGTACAGGTATTGCTGTAGGATGAGAGAGAAATGAACAGCGCTGTGATGTTATCAACTTCAGACCTGGCTATGATGGGATTCCCATGGGGAAAGCAGCTGCTACTTTACATCAGTGATAAACAGTAAAGAGAGTCATTTTACTAAACGTCAACAACATAACTAGGCTGATTGGCGTGTTTTTGGGGAATATTTCCATTTCAATGCTTAGGATATGTGAGGAACGCTGACAGCAGAACTCATCAGATGCTTGTGAATCAAAGGAGCCAGCTAGAAGACTCTAAACAAGCTGTGATACATCATGGTCCAAGTAACTCCCATGGTGGAGAGATGCCTGTTTGACAGACAGACAAACAGACAGATCTAAAACAGTCTACGTCCTCTTCCTTTCATCAAACTCCAATATCCAACAGTCTCTCACAGGGTGCATCTCAATAGTCTGTTGCTTCCTCTCCACGCCTCCTTTCCTTCATCTGCCCTGATGTGAATGATCTGGACAGTCTCTCACAGCGCAGATGGAACCTAGCACACTCGTGTGCCGAGAAACCACTGTAGAGACGTGAAGATTTACTCTATAAGAGGTATGCAAAACGTGTTATAGTGGCTGTATGTCAGCCTGCTTGAATGGTAAATGGCACAGATACACATGAAAACATAAAATGACCCCGGGAATCGACAAAATATCCCTCAGAGATGCACAAATATGATCTAACATTAAAAATGGGTGAATCTTTTCTTTAAGCAAGGTGGGCTAACAGTATTCTGGTATGCAGGAGACCCAGGTTTCAACCCAGTCGGTCACACAGTCAGTCCCACTCACCTCTGGCAGGCCGTGCATCCTCCTCTGTCTCCTGTCCTCCATGAAGTTGGTGAGCCACTCCTTCCTGTCGTCAGTCTTCTTCTTACTGAACGCCTAAAGACAGACAGCAATGTCAGCCCCCCCTCCATTTGACAAGGATTTCCCAAGCAGAGCATAGACAAATAAAGTCCAAAACCATCTTGTGTAAGTTGATAGAAGGTTGGGTAATACATTTTGTACAACAGCAAAACTAGCTTGATGAATACATTCGTCTAGCCATTTTTCAGTTAACTTTAACTTTTCTATCTATTTTCTGTATATTTAATGAGAAACTATTGAAAGACCATGATAGGGAAAAAGGAGAGAGAGTGGTGTCCATGGTAAACCCACCAGTGTGATGGCAGCATCGTCCTCTGTCCCGGCGTATCTAAACATGATCCGGTGTTTCTCCATGTCTGCAAAGTACTCCTTGGCCTCCTTGCTTGTACTGGTACCCAAACCTGGAACACAAATAAACACAAACCTTTTTCACACTATCATGCCAACCCAAACTGTACTGAGCTGGCTCAGATATGTTCAGCATGGTCCAGCAACTATGGTGGACGTATATTCAGGCCAGCACAGAACAGATTGGCTCGAATTGCCTCGGTAGTGTGGAACCGAATAGCTTGGTTAACAATAATGGTTAGTTTGGAGGATTATCCACATGTGATGAACAAACCTTTGTAGTACTTTATATGCCAGGTTTTAAAGTTGACCGTCTGTTTCTTCCATTCGTCAAACTCTGGAATGCTGTAGAAAGCATGCTCCTGTTTATTCTTGTTCACCTGCAGGAAAGAGTTAAAAGCAGCATTACAACCATGCTTGCTAGCTTTAAGCCAAGCCCATCTAAACAGTGTCCGCTTATGGCAACTGACTTCAAACATCGCCAGTCACGACTGTGTCATGTAGTCCTATGATGGAGGTTTCAGCCGGTGTATATTTGCAAACAGTGAAGAGTTTGGGCCAAGGGGAAGTGGTAGGGGGAAAAATTGGGACCAGCTGTACCAATGTATGAGTCTTACTTTGACGATAGGCGTGATGAACTCCTCCAGAAAGGTGTGTTTGAGCAGGGACGGCCAGTTGTGATGGAAGAAATTGATGAGCAAACCCTTGATATGGGAGCCATCCTGATCCTGTCAGCAGATCATCAACACAAAGAAACATTCTATTAGGATGGATTGTTATGACCCAAGGGTACATCCAAAATGATACCCTACTCCATATGTAGTGCACTACTTTTGGAGCACTACACCATACTATATAGGGAATAGCACGCCATTTCAGATGAACCTTAAGAGCATGGATAATGTATGAAAGATGCTTTACGCTCATAGTTATTACAATTATTGATTATGATGATAATTGCAAGACATGGGTCAATTGTAGATGTCGGGCGTTGGTGGGATTGATTAAGTGTTAGAACCTGATCGGTCATGATCATGATCTTGCCGTAGCGTAGGGATCTCAGAGACTCTGGGTCTTCGTAGCTCTTCTTGTACTGCAGACCCACGATCTTGATGATGTTGTTGATCTCTGCGTTCTCCATGATCTGGTGGGAAAGAGAAACATGGCTGTGTCAGTGTTTCCCCTACCTGACTAAGGCAGGATGGGCCACCTTGGCTCTGGTGGACTCAACCCAAAAGAGTTTGGCTTCAGCTGATCTTAATAAAACAATTATGTTGATCGGAAAGGTCCTTGCGCCACTTTTGGCAAACGATCTACGTAAATCCCTTGAGTATTTATTTGTCTACAAGATTTATCATTTTGGTGTACGCTCGAGACATTAATCATGTCGATTGTAATCACTCATACACAATCCCAGCCCAATCTGACCACTCGTTAGACACTAACCTGACACTAACCTGTTTGTGTGTAGCCTCTCGTACATTCAGGATCTTTCCTCTTAGTGGGAAGACACCATAGCGATCTCGCCCAATGACACCAAGGCCGGAGACGGCCAGGGACTTGGCCGAGTCTCCCTCAGTCAGGATCAGAGTGCATTCTGACGAGTGTTTACCACCTGGGGGTGAAGACGGGGGTAAGACGCGCAGCTCAGTGTGTGTTTAAACAATTTAGTGTTTCCCCTCATTTTTTATAAAAAAGGGATGGGCCCAACAACCTAGCTCTGTTCCCCCATCCTAATTTAAAGTCTTCAACTAGTTTCAATATAAATATTGTCAAAAGAGGCCCTCTTGGTGGATAAGTAGATTAGCAACATCGTAGGGCTTATGCACAGAGAGCAGTGTAGTTGTGGTTGTCTTACCGGCATCGTTGGCGTCGTCAAGCTTGGGGATGCCTTTAATCTTGCTGTACTTCACTGAAGAACACTTCTTGTTGAGTTGTGTCTGGGCCTTGAACTTCACCCAGTTCAGGATACTCTCCACAATGCCACAGTTGGTCGCCTGCAGACAAAATAAAGAATTGAATATGATATATCATTGTTTAATATTCCAGGTGAACCGAGAACACAAGAACCTGGAACTGATTTTACAGATCATATGATATCAACTCAATGTAAATAACTTGACTTTCTCTGTGAGGAAACAGTGTATGTGAAGAGTGAAGGCCCAACATCACACGAGGTAGTGATATTTCATTGTGGTAAAGAACAGACATTTATGAAGAAGCATCTCCTTACTGCTCTGATGAACTTCTCAGACAGAGGACACTTAGAACCAAAGCTCTTGGTCTGGAGGGTCATGTTCTCCTTGGTCTGGGAGTCAAAGGTCGGGTTCTCGATCAACGCATTCACAAACACCCAGATGTGGTTCTTCACCTGAGTCAGACAAAAGTAAAGCACTAAGATTGTAGCTGAACGTTACATTAAGTTGCTCTTATCCCAGTTCACTAACAATGGAATTACTAGTAACACTATTGTAGTAACACGATAGTAATAACACATTAATAAGATGGTAATAACTAACCTGGAAGGGTTTGACTGAGACACCAGCTTTGTTCTTCTTCTTCACCACTTCTATCAGCTTGGCTACGATCTGGTCCACCACGTAATCAATGTGTCTGCCACCCTGAATGACACAAAACAAGCAGTATAGTACATAAAACATCTCTTGTGTCGTTAATTGATTCAAGTCATACTACAACATGTGAATAGCATCAAAATGAACATGCATCCCAGTATATTTACACATGAAAAAACACACTTAATTTGTCCATTATTCCTAGATTGGTCAAGTCGTAGTTTTCCAAATCAAAGGGTGTAGTTCTGGTAATATAACAGACTATTTTAACAACATAATTCCCTGAGGGGATGTTACCTTGGTGGTGGCGATACTGTTGACGAAGCTGATCTGTTGGAATCCCTTCTCACTCATAGTGAGACAGACCTCCCAGCGCTCGTTGACCGACTCGTTGACCACCTTCAGGGCCACGCCCACCTCGTCCAGCTTGTCCTTCACATACAGGTCCACATAGCTGCGGAACCCTGTCACCTGGGAGGAGAGGGAAAGGACAGGTGAGAAGAGCCTACACTGGGTTTGGATTGTGGCTAAGGTTCTGGAAAAGTTATTAGCAAATGACACTGTATTGAAACAGGTGTAGTGAAATGAGCCGTTTTATTTCCTTTCAAAATGTTTTGCCCAGGGTCTTCCAAGACTTGGCACCTTACGTACAGCATGTATTCTGTGTATATGGGACAGCCCATCTTACTATGTGTGGTTAAATGGGTCGGACTTACAGGGAGTTTCTTCCCGTTGAGCATGACTTTGATGCCCTTGCAGGACCCAGCGATGTCATAGGCCCTCTTGGTGAGCAGAGCCACAATGTCCTTGTCCAGCTTCTCCATCTTGAACTTGGACAGGTCCGGCTGGAAGGTCACGCACGTGAAGTCGTCCCCGTCAAAGAACTTGATCTTGGGGTCGCTCGTTTTCCCCATGTTGTTCTGCCAAGTCTAGGGAGAGGGAGAAAAAGGGGGAGAGAGATTGTCATGAAATGTACTACATTCTTCACATGTTAAGGAAATTAGAATGAATCATGAGTTTGTATTGTGAAATTCCATCAAAGAGAGAAGAGTTAATAAAAAGCCATGTGCAACTGATTAAACAAACTATCACTATTTTGATTAGTAATTTCACTGAAAGTGACAATTATAGGACAATTCACAAAAACCATCTGGTTTATAAGAAATTACAGAAATCCCACAAAACTATGTAGAATCCTACAATATCAACGTAGAATCCTGAGAGACCACACCTGACAGTGAGAATCAACTCATACTCACCCCCTCACATGTTTACAAGTCACATACTGTACTCCTACAAAACATCAACTGGTACTTAGCTGTTTGAAGAACACTCTTTTCAAGGTTGACTAAACAACAGATGTCAATCACGCTGTGCTTTCTGGTCGTCTGTACCTGTTTGAAGCTGTGTTTGTACTCCTTGCATGCGGTTTCCACTGTGAACTTTGTGCTGAAGATGTTACAGAGTTTAGCGCCGTACCCGTTCCTTCCACCTATAAGGAAAACAGAAGGGAGACGTGCTTTCATCCGTGGAGAGATTGACCTATAGTCATTCACTAATTCCAGTGTAGTGTTACTAAGCACTGCAAGGGGAACTACAAAACTATTCACCTATTCAGTAGCTAAACATTTCAGGTTAGACGTTCTGTCTAAAGCTTTATTGAAACCATATGAAATGTTATTACATAAAGGGACAAAGAATAATGAATAAATGAATTAGATTCTCGTTTTCAGAGTGATTTTTTCCACCTGTGACTTTCTTCTGCTCGTCGTCGTAGTTACTGGAGGTGAGGAGGTGTCCGAAGATGAGAGCGGGAACGTACATCTTCTCATCTTTGTGTTCCACCACGGGGATGCCTTTACCATTGTTCCAGATGGTGACGGTGTTGGACTCACTGAAGGAAGAGAGGAGGAGGAACGTAGGAATAAACAAGGAGGTGGAAGAACTTCACAGGACAGCCAGAATAAGCTGTACTAATCTTTACATTAAGATCATAAATAAAATATTTGTAAATTAAAAATAAATAATAATAAGATTAAGATGTAAAATTATATTTAGTTCAATAAATATAAATTTAGCCAGACCTTTCTGACATATAAACATCAACATTTTACAATACTGCAACCAATCCCCATTTGCCAAACCAGTGGATTTAGGGTTGTGATTTTAAACACACTGTAGAGCAACACAGCAAAACTAAATAAGCCCAACGTGTGATGATTTAAGCTCTGGAACGGGGCTCCAACATTCATATAAAACCATTAGAAATTTCAGCCCTTGAGAGCAACAGAGGAGAGGAAAGGAAAAAGCACAGAGAGATATGAAAGGGCAGGGTACATGCAGACAGGCCTGGCCTCACAGGGAGGAGACAGGGAAGCTCTCTGAAGGACACTCTGACGTTCAGCAGTCTGCTGTGTGTGCAGATTGCTGTGGATGTCGTGCCGTAGGTGAACAGCATGTTAAATGAGCTCCCTGAATTGCAGAGCCGACTGTTCATTAAGACCTCTCTCCCTCTCCCTCCCCAGAAATCTATCAGCCTCCACCACAACTCCCTGCTGCTAGCTAACACTGTGCCTAAGATCAACGTACGGCTAAATACCCCGCAGAAGCATGCACAACGCTGGCTTTAAAACACACACACATCACAGTGGGCATATCACTTAAACAAAATGGATGCTCCGCATTCTTCAAATACATTCTCCCACAGAAAAATCTGCATGCCTTGAGAGTGCTTTCAGAAAGTATGCACACCCCTTGACTTTTTCCACATTTGGTTGTGTTACAGCCTGAATTTAAAATGTATTAAATTGAGATTTTAGTCACTGGCCTACAAACAATATCCCATAACGTCAAAGTGATGTGTTTTTTTGAAAATTGTACAAATCAATAAAAAATGAATTGCTGAAATGTCTTGAGCCAATAAGTATTCAACCCCTTTGTTATGGCAAACCTAAATAAGTTCAGGAGTAAAAATGTGGATAACAAGTCACATAATAAGTTACAAGGACTATGTGTGTAATAATAGTGTTCAACATGATTTTTGAATGACTACCTCATCTCTGTACCCCACACATACAATTATCTGTTAGGTCCCTCAGACGAGCAATGAATTTCAAACACAGATTCAACCACAAAGACCAGGGTGGTTTTCCAATGCCTCGCAAAGAAAGGCACCTATTGGTAGAACAAAAAGCAGACATTGAATATCCCTGTGAGCATGGTGAAGTTATTAATTACACTTTGGATGGTGTATCAATACACCCAGTCACAACAAAGCTCCAGGTGTCCTTCCTAACTAAGTTGCCGGAAAGGAAGGAAACTCTTAAGGGATTTCACCATGATGCCAATGGTGACTTTAAAACAGTTAAAGTTTAATGGCTGTGATAGGAAAAAAACTGAGGATGGATCAATCACATTGTATTTGCTTCACAATACTAGCCTCCTAACTGACAAGTGTACAGAATAAAAAATATTCCAAAACATGCATCCTGTTTGCGACAAGGCACTAAAGTAATACTGCAAAAAATGTGGCAAAGCAATTGTCCTGAATACAAAGAGTTATGTTTGGGGCAAATTCAATACAACACAAGCATAGTGGTGGCTTTCCACCAGACACTGGGAGATGAATTCACCTTTCAGCAGGACAATAACCTAAAACAGTTGAGTTGCTTACCAAGAAGACAGCGAATGTTCCTGAGTGGCAGAGTTACAGTTTTGACTTAAGTATGCTTGAAAATCTATGGCAAGACTTCTAATTTGACAGAGCTTGAAGAATTTTAAAAAGAATAATGTACAATCCAGGTGTGCAAAGCTCTTAGAGACTTACCTAGAAAGACTCACTGCTGTAATCGCTACCAAAAGGTGATTCTAACATGTATTGACTCAGGGGTGTGATGTGAATACCTATGTAAATGAGATATTTCTGTATTCCATTTTCTATAAATGTGCAAAAAAAAATTAAGCATGTTTTCACTTTGTCATTTTGGGGGTATTGTGCGTAGATGGATTACATTGTTTTTCAATTCAGGCTATAACAAAATGTGGAATAAGTTAAGTTAAAGGGTATGAATGCATTCTGAAGGCACTGTATATTTAGAAGGCTACTTAGTGAGCTGAACTACTGGGCTGCAGGCTTATTTTATTGGTCAACCAGAACCATTTCCATACTAACTAACTCCGCAATTTTATTTTATCAATCACTGAAAAGCCAGTCTAAAAGCCAGTCTAGAGAGACCTACATTCTAACAGCAAAAAATGGTATTTGGCTGGGGGAGCCATTGTTTTCCAATGAAGAGAAGCCGCTGCACCTACCTAGACAGCATGCACTGCACAATTTTTAGGGGGGCGGTGCTGCTATGCTCAAATGACTTTTCCAACACTGCTACGCATGAACTCCAGGGGAGCATACGGCTTTGCCGTCATAGAACAGGACTGTTAAACAGAACTTATGATAATGACGGATAGACGACAACTAACTGCAACAGAGGGAAGCTACTGTGCCTACCTCTGCAGCGTGCACAGTAGGGGTTTTGGGCTCAAACTGGACTTGACTAATGATCGACAACTGCTGACTGTGCATGTGTACTTACGGATCAATGGAGATCTTTATGGTTGACATGCTCTTATCCCGTTGTTTGTTGTCGGCCGCGTTGACTGTGGAGTAGAGAAAAACATGTTCAAATGAGAAGTAGACTGCAGGGATTCAATTGTGTCGATAGACTATCGAGAAGATACTCACATTTTCATCAAGAGCTTTAGACACACTTGAGAATCAATAGCCTAAATGTTGCCTGGCCTATAAAATCCAAAACCACATCCTTTCAAGTCTCTCATACTGGAAACATATTGAAAAGTCAAATTGACTCAGTCAATTCTCCTGTCGGTTATACGGTTTGGTTGGCCTGTTTCATTTCAAGCTTTTGCTTGGGTTGTAAGGTGACATTATGTGTGGACTGATCCTGTGTGAGTTATGTCTAGTCAGTAATTATATAGACGTGGTAGGAACTAGTGAACATTTGAGCAGCGAGGACAGACTGCTGTCATTACCTTATCACCACTATAAAACAGCTAAATTAACACTGTGCGGAGCAAAAAACTCTAATCTCATGTCTTCTTCCATTGCATATGACTGGATTTCCAGTTGCTTGATCACTCAAGGTAGTGCCTGGTATAAACATACTATTTCAGGACAGGGTATTCATCAATGCAGAAGCCTGACATTTTGCAATACAATAATTGGTTGTACCCCATATTGAATGTGCCAGTCAGCCAAACACATAACATAGACCAGATGCTGCTGCCGCTTGTCTTAATCAGTGTGTAACTGACAACCAATAAAAGATTTCATCAGACGGCTCTTCATTCCAGACAAATGGCTACATGAGTAAGAGCAAGGAGGGGGGGACAGGCTGTCCACAGAACACACAGGAACAAGCAAGCTCCTCTACACAACAGGTTAAATGTAATAGATGTTTCAGATATATTGTCGGACAAGATAAAAGGCTCGTTTTCATCTCCAGTCACTGGGCAGGAGTACAAAAATGATATCATCCTACCTACAACAATAGATTTACTGAATGTACTGTAAGTCTGTCTGCTAAATCAGGGGTTCCACTGTTCATGACACAAACTGTTCACACCCCTCTTGGCGGTGGGGAGAATTTTGTAGGTTTAAAGCTTATTTCTTGCAATTCTATACATTTTGCCATGTCTAATGTGTATGTGTGTGATTTGAGTGTCAAAAAAATACAAAAATATCTATGGGCTAAAAACCTAAATAAAAAAACGTTAGCTGACATGGACTAGTTGATCTGGACATTTCTGACAAGTTATAAATAGCTCTCGAAGGTATGCAATGACTAACATGACAAGAGGAACTGATGAAGCACTACCCAATTTCAAAATTGCACCTTGTGCATTGTACTATTACAATTTCAAAGAGAGTAAGTTTAAAGCAGGACGGAGTTCCTTTAAAAAATTATATACCCTAACAATATACACGACCGTTCAAAAGTTTGGGGTCACTTAGAAACTCTTGTTTTTGAAAGATTTTTTTGTTTTCCATTAAAATAACATCAAATTGATCAGAAATACAGTGCAGACATTGTTAATGTTGGAAATTACTATTGTAGCTGGAAACGGCAGATTTTTTATGGAATATCTACATAGGCGTACAGAGGCCCATTATCAGCAACCACCACTCCTGTGTTACAATGGCACGTTGTGTTAGCTAATCCAAGTTTATCCTTTTAAAAGGCTAATTAATCATTAGAAAACCCTTTTGCAAATAGCTGAAAACTGTTGTCCTGATTAAAGAAGCAATAAAACTGGCCTTCTTTAGACTAGTTGTATCTGGAGCAACAGCATTTGTGGGTTTGATTACAGGCTCAAAATGGGCAGAAACAAAGGACTTTCTTCTAAAACTCGTCAGTCTATTCTTGTTCTGAGAAATGAAGGCTAGTCCATGCGAGAATTTGCCAAGAAACTGAATATGTCGTACAACGCTGTGTACTATTCCCTTCACAGAACAGCGCAAACTGGCTCGAATCAGAATAGAAATAGGAGTGGGAGGCCCCGGTGCACAACTGAGCAAGAGGACAAGCACATTAGTGTCTAGTTTGAGAAACAGACGCCTCACAAGGTCTCAACTGGCAGCTTCATTAAATAGTAGCACTATAGAAGCAATAGTTTATTGCTTCTATAGTCAGGACAACAGTTTTCACCTGTGCTAACATAATTGCAAAAGGGTTTTCTAATGATCAATTAGCCTTTTAAAATGATAAACTTGGATTAGCTAACAACGTGCCATTGGAACGAAGGAGTGATGGTTGCTGAAAAATTGAGATATTCCATTAAAATTCCATCCAGCTACAATAGTCATTTACAACATTAACAATGACTACACTGTAGACATTCTGATCAATTTGATGTAATTTTAATGGACAAAAAATGTGCTTTTCTTTCAAAAACAAGGACATTTCTAAGTGACCCCAAACTTAGAAATGGTATTGTATTATTACACACACAGTACCAGTCAAAAGTTTGGACACTCCTACTCACTACATTGTAGAATAATAGTCAAGACATCAAAACTATGAAATAGCACATATGGAATCATGTAGTAACCAAGAAAAGTGTCCAACAAATCAAAATATATTTTATATTTGAGATTCTTCAAAGTAGCCACCCTTTGCCTTGATGACAGCTTTGCACACTCTTGGCATTCTCTCAAACAGCTTCATAAGTTAGTCACCTGGAATGCATTTAAATTCAAATGGGTGCCTTCTTAAAAGTGAATTTGTCAAATTTCTTTCCTTCCTAATGCGTTTGGGCCAAACAGTTGTGTTGCGAAAAAGTATGGGTAGTATACAGAAGATAGCCCTATTTGGTAAAAGACCAAGTCCATATTGTGTCAAGAACAGCTCAAATAAGCAAAGAGAAACGACAGTCCATCTTTACTTTAATACATGAAGGTCAGTCAATCCAGAACATTTCAACAACTTTTAAAGTTTTTTCAAGTGCACTCGCAAAAACCATCAAGTGCTATGATGAAACTGGCTCTCATGAGGACCGCCACAGGAATGGAATACCCAGAACTACCTCTGTTGCAGAGGATGAGTTCATTAGAGTTACCAGCCTCAGAAATTGCAGCCCAAATAAATGCTTCAGAGTTCAAGTAACAGACACATCTCAACATCAACTGTTCAGAGAAGACTGCGTGAATCAGGCCTTCATGGTCGAATTGCTACAAAGAAACCACTACTAAATGACACCAATATGAAGATACAAGAACATCCCTGCTGGCCAAACCCTCCCCTAACACGGACGATGCTGGGCCATTTGTGCGCCGCCCCATGGGTCTCCCGGTCGCGGCCAGCTGCAACAGAGCCTGGACTCGAACCCAGAATCTCTAGTGGCGCAGTGCCTTAGACCACTGCACCACTCAGGAGGCAAGAAGAAGAGACTTGCTTGGGCCAAGAAACACGAGCAATGGACATTAGACCGGTGGAAAGACTGAAAAACAGCTTCAATCTTAAGGCCATCAGACTGTTAAGACAGCCATCACTAACACAGAGAGGCTGCTGCCTATATACAGACTTGAAATCATTGGCCACCTAAATAAATGGATCAATAGTCACTTTAATAATGTTTACATTTCGTGCATCACACATCTATGTATATACTGTATTTTATACCATCTATAGCATCTTGCCTATGCCGCTCTGTCATTGCTCATCCATATATTTATATGTATATATTCTTATTCAATTCCTTTACTTAGATTTGTGTGTATTAGGTAGTTGTTGGGGAATTGTTAAATATTGCTGCACTGTCGGAACTAGAAGCATAAGCATTTCGCTACACTCGCATTAACATCTGCTAACCATGTGTATGTGACCAATACAATTTGATTTTCACTTGGGACTATCATTTGTTTTTCAACAGGACAATGAACCAAAACACACCTCCAAGTTGTGTATTGGCTATTTGACCAAGAAGGAGAGTGATGGAGTGCTGCACCTGACAACCACAATCACCCGACCTCAACCCAATTGAGATGGTTCGGGACAAGTTGGACCGCAGAGTGAAGGAAAAGCAACCAACAAGTGCTCAGCATATGTGGGGACTCCAAGACTGTTGGAAAAGCATTCCAGGTGAAGCTGGTTGAGAGAGTGCCAAGAGTGTGCAAAGCTGTCATCAAGGTAAAGGGTGGTTACTTTAAAGAATCTAAAAAATATTTTGATTTGTTTAACACTTCTTTTTTGGTTACTACATTCCATATGTGTTATATCATAGTTTCAATGTCTTCACTATTATTGTACAGTGTAGAAAATAGCAAAAATAAAGAAAAACCCTTGAATAAGTAGGTGTGTCCTAACTTTGGACTGTGTGTGTGTGTGTGTGTGTGTGTGTGTGTGTGTGTGTGTGTGTGTGTGTGTGTGTGTGTGTGTGTGTGTGTGTGTGTGTGTGTGTGTGTGTGTGTGTTTATATATATATAAAATTGGTCGACTGACATAGCAAAGTACACCTAAAATAAAATCTAACTCAACCAAAAACATTTTAGTCAATTAGCAGATGCTCTTAATCATAGCGACTTAAAGGAGCAATTACGGTTAAGTGCCTTGCTCAAGGGCACAGACAGATTTTTCACATAGTCGGCTCGGGGAATCAATCCAGCTGCTTTTTGGTTCACCGTTATTCTACCTTGAGGGAAGGCCCATCAGAGGCCATCACAGTAATAACATATAGCTTAATAAAAATGAACTGAGGGCTTTAGCTAGTTCATAATGACCACTTTGTCACCTGTGTATGTTCTGTTTTAAAAGATCCTGATAGACTTACCAAGAATTTCATCAAAGATTTTGTATAATCCAGGGACATAAGTGATTTCTCGTAGATTCATCCCAAGGTCTTCATCGAAAACCCACATTTGCTGAAAGGGGAGAAATAAATATCTTTATTGATTAACCATTCATAATACCTCACTACACATCAACAACAAAGAGCAACACCAGATTTCTCTGTTAGATCTAGGTACAGAACTGGATGTTGTTGTGACTAATGTTGTTTAGAAAATGAGTCTTCTGTAAGCACAAAACAGGAGTGAAACAGGAAGACGTTACGCGCCCCCCAATTTTTTTTTGCACAATTTTGTTTTCTGTTGCACCCTCCTGAACACAAGCTAGACGTCTACAGACATGATGAACCTAACCCACCTGGGTGACAGGTTCCACAGAGCCGATGTAGGTGTCTGGCCTCAGTAGGATGTGCTCCAGCTGGGTCTTCTTCTGGTACACCCTCTCCACTGACATCTTATCTCCTCCCTTCTTCTTGGCTCCTCCACCTCCTCCCTCCGCCTTGCCCCCATCACCCCTGCCGTTCGCAGCCGCCGCTGCCGCGGCTGCCGCTGCCTCCTCCTCCCTCTTTTTGGCAGCATTCTTCTTATCAAAGAGGGTCTGGTATTAGACACATGTGCACAACTTTGTTAAAAATTACACTAAAGATAAATAATTGAACTCTGTGTCTGCAGGCACTAGCAGCTGATTATCAGAGCTGCCCATTAGAAAAGGCACAGCAGTAGCCGTTTCCCCCCCACTTCTACTGTTTGGATAGTCCGACTAGTCCAGTGTAGCCTCAAATTTTTCCTTCAATGCTCCTTTACGATTTGGTTGGTTGCTCGATTAGTGGGTTGGTTGCAACTTGGAAGGTTTACTTGGGAAGGCTAGTTGCCCAGCACACACAAGACACCATTGTTTAAGGCAGTGGATCTCATTGTTAAATACTTAGGAATGCATCTAAGGAGAGGCCATAAAAGTGACAGTACCTGAGGAGTAAACTTTATCAAATAAAAATTTAAATATTGCAAGCATGGGAAAATAGAAATCAGGGTTCCCCAACTGGCAGCATGCGGGAACAATTTGGGCTGCAGGGGATTTTATATCCCGGACCCAAGTTCTGAGCAAAAAAACGGCTTAAAGAAAATATATATTTTTGTAAATTGTTGGTCATAAAAGACTAAAAACACCAGCTCCAAGTATTCCCACGCATAATAGAGATACTGTATATGTGATCGTATACACATGTTAGTAAGGTTTGAAATGATTATGTTTTAGTCAAATATATCTGTTTGGGCTTATTGCGGTCAATTGTTTTGTATACAAATGATTTGTAATTATGTTCCGGCCCCCTGACCATCCGCTCAAGAAGAAAGAAAACGTCCCGCGGCTGAATCTAGTTGATGATCCCTGATCTAAAGTGTATTTGTGTGGTAAGGTATACAATTGATCCAGAGCCCTTGAGCATGCAATAGGCATATATAAACTGTGCAATAACAAACACAGTGGTTGAGAATAATGCAGTCCCTGTCACCTGTGGCCCCTGAGACCAGTTTACATTTCTCTATGGGGAGGTATCTGAGCAACAGACCCTCACAATGCTCATCAACCTTTTAGTAACAAACAGTGAACCAAAGAAAGTTAACCCAATATAGTCCATGGCTCACCCCAACTCTCCCAGTAAGTCATAATCATCTTATCAAGCCAAAGCATCCATTTAACTCACATGATAGTCCACCACTCAGGGATAGTTGCTTTGATAAGATAACGACAAAAAAGCAATATTGAGAGAATGAAATACTAGGTCTGCTAAGAACCTAATCTTGGTTGCTTAAACGATCTGAAAGAATCCTGCATGACCTCGAGATGGCATCCCTGCCTGCATCTCACAGAGGATGTGAAGACTCCAGGCATTAACTCACGAAGTAGGGTGTAAAACGTGTTTTGATTCAACTAATTTATTAGATTGAATGTAGGCTACCTATTCTGTGTGTCCATGTGTTAAAAATTGCCTTGGCTGAGAGGGTAGGCTACCGGCAGCGGTGTAAGGCCTAGTGGAGGGTAAATGCCTTGTACACACCTTTTTCAGAAAATGCATTGAAATGATAGGGAGCGTTACTTTTTTCACCGAGACCGGGAATCAGAGTTTACCCACCTATTTCTTTTACCACTAACTACCGGTAGGCCTATGTGAAGTTCATGGTAATACACATTGTAGCCCAGTCTAGTCAGTTGACCATCCCGTCTTACCCGCAACAGTTTCAGCAATTTGTCAGCAAGACGCACCAATTAGATGCACGATTGGGCTCAAGTCCGGGCTCTGGCTAGGCCACTCAAGGACATTCAGAGACTTGTCCCGAAGCCACCCCTACGTTGTCTTGGATGTGTGCTTAGGGTCATTGCCCTGTTGGAAGGTGAACCTTTGCCCTAGTCTGAGGTCCTGAGCACTCTGGAGCAGGTTTTCATCAAGGATCTCTGTTCTTTGCTCCATTCATCTTTCCCTTGATCCTGACTAGTCTCCCAGTCCCTGCCGCTAAAAACATCCCCACAGCATGATGCTGCCACCACCATGCTTCACTGTAGGGATGGTATTGGCCAGGTGATGAGTAGTGCCTGGTTTCCTCCAGATGTGATGCTTGGGATTCAGGCCAAATAATTCAATCTTGGTTTCATCAGACCATTCCTTCAACCTCATGGCTTGGTTTTTGCTCTGACAACTGTGAGACCTTATGTAGACAGGTGTGTGTCTTTACAAATAATGTCCAATCGATTGAATTTACCACAGGTGGACTCCAATCAAGTTCTAGAAACATCTCAAGGATTATCAATGGAAACAGGATGCACCTGAGCTAAATTTCACATCTCATAGCAAAGGGTCTGAATAATTATGTAAATAAGGTATCTGTCTTTTATTTTGAATACATTTGCAAAAATATCTAAAAACCTGTTTTCACTTTGTCATTATGGGGTATTGTGTGTCGATTGAGGAACATTTTAATTTAATCAACTTTAGAATAAGGCTGTAACGTAACAAAATTTGGAAAAGGTGAAGGAGTCTGAATACTTGGGTGTCACAGAGAAGACTGATAGCGCATTTCAGGGGTGCACAATCTCTATTTTAGGTTGTACAGTCCAATATGAAGGTTCAATATGCACAATAGGCTGTATAGTAAGCTGATTTCCCACAGTTAAAGTTCTCTAATAAGAGCTTCATATTTGTGTGAACTACACAGTTGTGTTCTGTGAGTGACTACCCATTTTGTGGGTGCAACATCCATAGGTTAGGCTGTACAGTGCAATATGAATGTCTGGCATGCTGACCAGACCGCTCACGCGCATGTTGATTTTGTCTACCCACACCAGACGCGATCAGGACATGCAGGTTGAAATATCAAAACAAACTCTGAACCAACTATATTCATTTGGGGACAGGTCGAAAAGCATTAAACATTTATGGCAATTTAGCATTTTACATGAAATGCACCCGGTCCTCTACTCCGAAAATTAATTCACAGATATATGGGTAAACTGAGTTTGTTTCTAGTAATCTCTCCTCCGTCAGGATTCTTCTTCTTTGGACTTTATATGCCAGCTGGCAACCAACTTTAAGGTGCCTTACCACTACCAACTGGACTGGATTGTGGACCTCAGTTAATCTTTCATCACCCACGTGGGTATATACTCCTAAAAACCAATGAGGAGATGGGAGAGGCGGGACCTGCAGCGCATCAAGCGTCACAAATAGAAACAAGTTGTATTATAGCGCCTGGCTACGCAGACGCTCGCGAGCAGTGTGGGTGCAATGATTGTATAACATGCATGTGTACATTTATTTTGGAACGCCAGCGGTGTGGTCAGCATGTAATACACAAAATAGACTTACTGGAAAGGTGATTTCCCACAAAGTCCTGCCATAAGAGCGAAGATGCTAATATTTGTGTAATCTCTAGACAGTTGTGTTCTGTGAGTATCACGGAGTAGGCTGATTCCCCATTTCATGGGTGCAACATCAATAGGTTAGGCTGTACAGTGCATGCGGGTATGCCCCCAATGCAATTCTAAAGTCAACCAAAAACATTTGTCAAATTAACTTTATCTTTTGTTTAATTTCTAGACCAAATATGGCATGATTCCACTATTTGTATCCGTTTGAATCACTTATTTTGAAGCCGAACCGCAAACTCCACTATTGTCGCTAAATCCTTATTTGACTAGCTTCGCACAGGTCCCAAATTGTGTTACTGCATTTACGGGCTGGAAGCTGCTATAGCTAGCTGGTCAAATGTTGTGCAAATACATTTAAGGAATATGTAAGCATAGTTTTTTTTTATATAGATTAGGCTACCTACGAATAACTGTATTTTGAGACACATTTAAGATTCTATATTCAAACGGCGTGCATGCAAAATATGCAAACTGACTATCAATCACACTTGACGTGTATTGCAACAAAGAACTTTTTGGGGCATTGCCATTGGCCAAGTGGCTCATTCACCCGTGCCTTGCAGGAAAGCAATGTTGCCTAATGACATCATCATGTTTACAAAAAACAATGTATCTTCTGACGTTGTTGGACCAATCTGTGACTGTATTTGTGCCGGGCAATCATAGCTAAATTAATATACCAACGTATGGCCCGTCTTTAAAAGGCGCATGCTAGTTTAAAGGGGTGTATTAGCTGCTGGCTAGTTAGCATCATCACTGGCCATTTTAGAATGTCCTGCTCGTGACAAACTGGAATTTCTCTCGTGCATCGTGGCAAAATGATGAACGCTACCTGGAGCGATAAAGTAAGTCTGTCCAGTAATCCAACATTTAACAAAATAGTAACTTACCACCCAAGTCAGACCCCCGCTTCCTGCTGCGCCGTTGGACATCTTCCTTTTGTTTCCCTAAATTTTCGTGATACTACTAGCAGATAAAATACTGAAAAGTCCTGCATACAATATAGTCCATAAACTCAGGAATTATTTCAGTCAACGGACCACATTGAGATATTTTCTGTGTTCGTACCAGTTGAAAAATGTCTTGTCAAAATAGTTCCGGATGAGGGAGTGTATCGCGGCTATTGTTAAAATCGACGAGCGGTGGTTAGAACTAGGCCTGAAATCCTCAACAAAGCTTGCTTGCTACTTGACTAGATTTATAAATTACTGTACAAATTCCAAACGTTAAATCGTTTCACAACATTTCATGTAGTACAAAATCAATTGAAATAATGTATAAATAAAATTGTTTTTAATACGGCTGTAATTTAATACCCTAAATGTTCATTCAGAAATAAAAACACCGCCGCCTGCCTCCATCCGGCTCCACCATCCGCACGGCGACAATCCCAACAGCGTAACCCACCAATCCGGTGCTCGCTTTTCGAGGCACCGGTAATTCAGCCAATGAAAAAATACATGTACTTGCAATTTGTAACCAGTAGGTGGTAGTAGAAACACACCAACCGCAGTACTTTCTCTAACCAATGCACCCATGTAGTCCAGGCAAACTGTATGAAACCACATTTAATCTGTAAAAAATAAACATTTATTATAACGATTGCACAATTTACATATTTGAACAAGAACATATTAACTCCAACAACAAACTATCCCTCAATGTGATCAAGACTAAGGAGATGATTGTGGACTACAGGAAAAAGAGGACTGAGCACGCCCCCATTCTCATCAAAGGGGCTGCAGTGGAGCAGGTTGAGAGCTTCAAGTTCCTTGGTGTCCACATCACCAACAAACTAACATGGTCCAAGCACACCAAGACAATCGTGAAGAGGGAACGACAAAACCTAATCCCCCTCAGGAGACTGAAAATATTTGTCATAGGTCCCCAGATCCTCAAAAGATTCTACAGCTGCAACATCGAGAGCATCCTGACTGGTTGCATCACTGCTTGGTATGGCAACTGCTCGCCTCCGACTGTAAGGCATTACAGAGGTTAGTGTGAACGGCCCAGTACATCACTGGGGCCAAGCTCCCTGCCATCCAGGACCTCTATACAAGGCGGTGTCAGAGGAAGGCCCTAAAAAATTGTCAAAGAATCCAGCCACCCTAGTCATAGACTACTCACTACTCAAAAATCTCTCTGCTACCGCAGGGCAAGCGGGATCGGAGCGCCAAGTCTAGGTCCAAGAAGCTTCTAAACAGCTTCTACCCCAAGCCAGAAGACTCCTGAACACCTAATCAAATGGCTACCAAGACTATTTGCATTGGCCCTCCCCCTCTTTTACACAGCTGCTACTCTCTGTTGTTATCATCTATTCATAGTCACTTTAATAACTCTACCCACGTGTACATATTACCTCAACTAACCAGTGCCCCTGCACATTGACTCTGTACCGGTATCCCACTGTATATAGTCTTGCGCTTGTTATTTTACTGCTGCTCTTAAATTACTTGTTATGTTTATTTCTTATACTTATCTGTATTTTTTTTTAACTGCATTGTTGGTTTGGGGCTTGTAAGTATTTCACTGTCAGGTCTACACCTGTGGGATTCGGTGCATGTGACTAATACATGCATTCACCACAAATAAATGTAGAATACTAGTATATCCATAACCATATGTGGATACAGACATAAAAACCTATCAATAGTTACATGGCTTTCTGGTGTCCATTCAAACATTACATTTAACAATTACACATATAATATTGGTTTCTTCAAAAAATGAGTGGAAATTCCATAGCAGATGGACTTTAGGCTCACAGGTCATATATCCCTATTCTGTGTCAGGAGCCAGAACCTTGTTATGGCAGGTTGTTGCAGCCAGGCCATACTGATCCATAGTCCCCTTTGAGTTGGAAAGCCATGGTGGATGCCATGTGCTCCCAAAGGCTCAAAGAGGATTAAGTCAAGTAAGTAACTCCTCTTTTGGCAGAGACAGTCTAGATAACAAAGGCTTTTGTGTCATACAGAAGCTGGGTCTGGGTCTCACGACATTACTGGTAGTAAATATCCAAGCAGCATCATTACAAGATCTGTAATCAATACAAGATTATTGATTCAAGACACACAGATCCCGAATAATTATTGGACTATCTTACCATCCATCCATCCATACCCACAAACAATATCACCAAACTACTACTCCTCCGTTTATCTCATAAGCACCAAGATGCCTATGAATATACACACTATACATGACTATGCACAGAGTCGGTGTATTCAAGGTGATTATCTTAAGCAAGGCACTGAGCAGAATCACTGATCTATACATCATGTTGCATCCCAAAATAACTACGCATTGCTTTATTAAGATCAGCAAACCAACGTAGCGCCTTGCTCAGAGCGATCGAACACACTCATTAAGCGTAGTCCTCCTCCATCTTGACAAGGATTTCAAATCAGGATTCCTTCGGCTCATTCAAAGCCCGCCAGAACATCTGGGAGTGTTGCCATGACGACTATCCCTCTCCTCCATCTAGCTCCGCCTCCTTGACCAGCTCCAAGGATCAAGAAAGACCCGGAACAGAATGCATCTCCCTGTTTGTTCAAAAATGTGACAAAACATTAAAACTGTTTAGCTGTTGTTATGCAAGATAAGGAAGAAAACAATGTTGATCAGTTAAGTGCACATGCAAATCAATGTCACAGCTCTCTGACTATCAAATCATAATATATCTATTACATTTACAAATCACTAAGTACCAGTTTACAATTTGCACTTTAAATTGATTTGAAAAAAGGCTTCCAACTTAATCCTGAAAGGTATGTGTCACATAAACCAGACAAAAATCTATCAATCATACATCCACCTCCTGAGAACGATGTTGTGTTCTGTCCAGACTGCAGACCCCAGCGGCCGGTTCCAGAGTGAAAGGTCTGGCTGCATATTCTGACTGAGACAGTCTTTATCTTCATCCCTACAGGAGCACAGTCCAACTTCCAACTGATGTTCCCTGACGATGAGCCCTCTGTACGAGCTAGATACACCTGACAGGACATAACGTGCATTTACTGACAGGAATAAGACAGCATAAATATGGAACATTTACAGTTGATATACACATATCCTATAGAAGCAACATATCCAAGTTTGGATAGATTGATAAATGCTCAATAAATAATAGATTATTATTTCTGCTAAAAAGTAATGCCATTGCTTTAACAATCACAAAGACTGACCAACAGAAAAAAGACAGAAAAGTAGCACAAAGTATTCCCATTGATGTGTCAATATAAGAACTGCATTGAATCATTAAGAGCATGGCATCTTATCGTTTATGACATGGAGGAAAACAAAGCATCTGCCAGTCATTCTTCAGCTTCCTGAACAGACTCTTTCCTCCACACAGGCTTGTCCCTGGATGTCCTCATTGTCACTGGACACCCTGCAGTAGTGATCCTTGGTGGAGTTGTACTGCAGATGAAATAATCTCCCACTCTTCACCTTCTCAGTCGGAACAAACACAAACTCTGCTGCAGCATCCTGGGAGAGAAAGAGAGAGGAACACAAACCCATTGTTTAAAAAAAGCAGTTGCCCCCATTGAACCCAAAGATCAAAGACTCCAAGGACCATTAAAGTGAATAATAAGATACAGTAATAATGTATGCAATTTACACTATCATCCAAAACAACTATAGTCAAAGCGAATACAGTCAAAGCGAATACAGTCAAAGCAACTACAGTCATGCGTGCAAACATTTTCGTATCAGTGGTCCCAGTCGGTCCACAAACACGCAATGAAGTAAGCAGTTATTTGACTTAGTAAAACGGCTGTATATCTCACCAATGGGGCAGTCCGTGGTCCTGTCCCCCGTCTCTCGAGCTGACCGGCAAATTCAAGGCCATTAAGCAAAACAAATCTATTTAAAAAATACATTTAACATGCCTCTTGAATGACAGTTATTGTATGTTTACAATCTAACGTACCAGGTGAGAGGTCTCTACACACATTTCAGGTATATGCTCATAACAAGTGAAGCATTATACATGTTTTCATACAGTGCATTCGGAAATTATTCAGACCCCTTGACTTTTTCAACATTGTTATGTTACAGCTTTATTCTAAAATTTATTAAATATTTTTTTCCTCGAATCACAATAATGACAAAGTAAAAACAGTTTTTGGACATTTTTGCAAATGTATTAAAAATAACAAATTGAAATATCACATTTACATAAGTATTCAGACTCTTTACTCGGTACTTTGTTGAAGCATCTTTGGAAGCGATTACATCCTCGAGTTTTCTTGGGTTAGAAGGGAGGTCGATATTCCTTCTTAACTCGTTCGACTACGTTATTGGAAAAAGGGCCTAGTTTTCAGGCCTTATGGGCGGGTTTTGAGTAGTCATTGGGCTACAAATATTAACCAAACCTGGCAACCCTGAGCAACAGCAACTGCCAATCAAAATAGATGCCTTTGCAATGCCTGAACAAATCATAACTATTCAATAATCAAATTTACTGCAAAATCAACTAATGATATTTAATAAAATGCACTATTTCCTTGAATCTATGTATACATTGATAATATTCTGTTATGGAAAGCAGGCAATGCTTGGGAGCAGGCAATGTATGGGAGCAGGCAATTGGATAGTACCCCCCTGAAATGAACTCAGTTAGTTAGTTGCAAGGATTTTGTGAGCGTGTGAAGGAGACTTATTTTTTATTTGCAGAGGATTTCAGAGGTATAATGACTATATTCGTAATCACTTGAGCTATCTATAATAGCGTTCACAAGGTAAGTGGCAAATAGATGATTCAAGGAGGTTTATTTCATAGTTAGACAAATTGGACGCTTGGAGTTTGTTGTCATGTGGTGAGGAATCAGTTATAAAAACAATAAGAGTCGCACACTATGCATAAACTCCCAGTAATTTATTGGGTTAACCACCAACGTTTCAGCGTCACTGTGTCTTCTTCCTGGGTATTGTCGTTCATTCTTGAATCAGGTTATGTGGACAAAACAGTACAATTAGTGAAATCAAATCAAACTATTTGTCACATGCGCCGAATACAACAAGTGTAGACTTTACCGTGAAATGCTTACTTACAAGCCCTTAACCATCAGTGCGGTTCAAGAAGAGTTAAGAAAATATTTACCAAGTAGACTAAAATAAAACATTTATTAAAAAAATAAGAATAAAGTAACACAATAACGAGGCTATACACAGGGGGCACCGGTACCGAGTCAGTGTGCGGGAGTACAGGTTAGTTGAGGTCATTTGTACATGTAGGTGAAGTGACTATGCATACATAATAAACAGCGAGTAGCAGCAGTGTACAAAAGGGAGGAGGTGGGGGGAGGTTAATGTAAATTGTCCAGTGGCGATTGTATTAGTTGTTCAGCAGTCTTATGGCTTGGGGATAGAAGCTGTTGAGGAGCCTTTTGGTCCTAGACTTGGCACTCCAGTACCGCTTGCCGTGCGGTAGCAGAGAGATCAGTCTATAACTTGGCTGACTGGAGTCTCTGACAATGTTATGGGCTTTCCTCTGACACCGCCTGGATGGCAGGAAGCTTGGCCCCAGTGAAGTACTGGGCTGTTCGCACTACCCTCTGTAGTGTCTTATGGTCAGATGCCAAGCAGATGCCATACCAGGCGGTGATGCAACCGGTGTGGATGCTCTCGATGGTGCAGCTGTAAAACCTTTTGAGGATCTGAGGGACCTATGCCAAATCTTTTCAGTCTCCTGAGGGGGAAAAGGTTTTGTCGTGGCCTCTTCACGACTGTCTTGGTATGTTTGAACCATGATAGTTTGTTGGTGATGTGAACACCAAAGAACTTGAGACTCTCGACCCGCTCCACTGCAGCCCCGACGATGTTAATGGGGGCCTGTTCGTCCCGCCTTTTCCTGTAGTCCACAATCAGCTCCTTTGTTTTGCTCACATTGGGGGAGATGTTGCTGTCCTTGCACCACACTGCCAGTTCTCTGACCATCTCCCTATAATAGGCCGTCTCGTCTGTGATCAGGCCTACCACTTGTGTCGTCAGCAAACTTAATGATTGTGTTGGGGTCGTGTTTGGCCACGCAGTCGTGGGTGAAAAGGGAATACAGAAGGGGACTAAGTACACACCCCTGGGGGGCCCCAGTGTTAAGGATCAGCGTGGCAGACATGTTGTTGCCTACTCTTAACACCTGGGGATGGCCCGTCAGGAAGTCCAGGATCCAGTTGCAGAGGGAGGTGTTCAGTCCCAGAGTCCTTAGCTTAGTGATGATCTTCGTGGCACTAAGGTGTTGAACGCTGAGCTGTAGTCAATGAACAGCATTCTCGCATAAGTGTTGCTTTTGTCCAGGTGAGAAAGGGCAGTGTGGAATGCAATTGAGATTGTGTCATCTGTGGATCTGTTGGGGCGGTATGTGAATTGGAGTGGGTCTAGGGTGGATCCTGTTGATGTGAGCCATGACCAGTCTTTCAAATCACTTCATGGCTATCGAAGTGAATTCCATGGGGCGGTAATCCTTTAGGTAGGTTACCTTTGCTTCCTTGGGTACAGGGACTATGGTGTTCTGCTTGAAATGTGTAGGTATTACAGACTCGGTCATGGAGAAGTTGAAAATGTGAGTGAAGACACTTGCCAGTTGGTCCGTGCATGCTTTGAGTATACGCCCTGGTAATCCGCCTAGCCCAGTGGCTTTATGAATGTGAACAAAACCTTTAAACAGGTCAACATCGGCTACCGAGAGCGTTATCACACAGTCATCCAGAACAGCTGGTGCTCTCGTGCATGCTTCAGTGTTGCATGCCTCGAAGTGAGCATAAAAGCCATTTAGATCGCCTGGTAGGCTCGCGTCACTGGGCTGCTCGCTTCTGGGTTTCCCTTTTGTAGTAATATTTTAAGCCCTACAACTTTCGACGAGCGTCAGAGCCGGTGTAGTAGGATTCAATCTTAATCCTGTATCGATGCTTTGCCTGTTTGATGATTCAACGGAGGGCATAGCGAGATTTCTTATTAGCTTCCGGGTTAGAGTCCCGCTCCTTGAAAGCGGCAGCTCTACCCTTTAGCTCAGTGCGGATGTTGCCTGTAATCCATGGCTTCTGGTTGGGGTATGTACATACAGTCTCTGTGGTGATGACGTCCTCGATGCACTTATTGATGTAGCCAGTGACTGATGTGGTGTACTCCTCAATGCCATCGGAAGAATCCCAGAACATGTTCCAGTCTGTGCTAGCAAAACAGTCCTGTAGTTTAGCATCTGCTTCATCTGACCACTTTTTTTTATAGACTAGGTCACTGGTGCTTCCTGCTTTAATTTTTGCTTGTAAGCAGGAATCAGGAGCATAGAATTATGGTCAGATTTGCCAAATGGAGGGCAAGGGAAAGCTTTGTACACGTCTCTGTGTGTGGAGTTTATTTTTATTTATTTTTTGCACATTTAACATGCTGATAGAAATTTGGTAAAACAGATTTAAGTTTCCCTGCATTAAAATCCCCGGCCACTAGGAGCGCTGCCCCTGAATGAGCGGTTTTCTGTTTGCTTATGGTGGAATTCAGTTCATTGAGTGTGGTTTTAGTGCCAGCCTTGGTCTGTGGTGGTATGTAGACAGCTACGAAACATACTAGAGGTCGACCGATTATGATTTTTCAATACCGATACCGATTATTGGAGGACCAAAAAAGCCGATACCGATTAATCGGCCGATTTTAAAAAAAAATAATAATAATAATGTTATTTGTAATAATGACAATTACAACAATACTGAATGAACACTTATTTTAACTTAATATAATACATAAATAAAATCAATTTAGCCTCAAATAAATAATGAAACATGTTCAATTTGGTTTAAATAATGCAAAAACAAAGTGTTGGAGAAGAAAGTAAAAGTGCAATATGTGCCATGTAAGAAAGCTAACGTTTAAGTTCCTTGCTCAGAACATGAGAACATATGAAAGCTGGTGGTTCCTTTTAACATGAGTCTTCAATATTCCCAGGTAAGAAGTTTTAGGTTGTAGTTATTATAGGAATTATAGGACTATTTCTCTCTATACGATTTGTATTTCATATACCTTTGATTATTGGATGTTCTTATAGGCACTTTAGTATTGCCAGTGTAACAGTATAGCTTCCATCCCTCTCCTCGCTCCTACCTGGGCTCGAAAGAGGAACACATCGGCAACAGCCACCCTCGAAGCAGAGCAAGGGGAACAACCACTCCAAGTCTCAGAGCGAGTGACGTTTGAAACGCTATTAGCGCGCACCCCACTAACTAGCTAGCCATTTCACATTGGTTACACCAGCCTAATCAGAGTTGATAGGCTTGAAGTCATAAACAGCGCAATGCTTGAAGCATTGCGAAGAGCTGCTGGCAAAACATGCGGAAGTGCTGTTTGAATGAATGCTTACGAGCCTGCTGGTGCCTATCATCGCTCATTCAGACTGCTCTATCAAATCATAGACTTAGTTATAACATAATAACACAGAAATACGAGCCTTAGGTCATTAATATGGGCGAATCCGGAAACTATCATCTCGAAAACAAAACGTTTATTCTTTCAGTGAAATACGGAACCGTTCTGTATTTTATCTAAAGGGTGGCATCCATAAGTCTAAATATTCCTGTTACATTGCACAACCTTCAATGTTATGTCATAATTACGTAAAATTCTGGCATTGATGTTTTTGGTTAGGTACACATTCGAGCAACGACAGTCCTTTTTTGCGAATGCGCACTTCATCGATTATATGCAATGCAGGACACTCTAGATAAACTAGTAATATCATCAACCATGTGTAGTTATAACTAGTGATTATGAATGATCGATTGATTGTTTTTTATAATATTTAAGTTTAATGCTAGCTATTAACTTACCTTGGCTTCTTACTGCATTTGTGTAACAGGCGGGCTCCTCGTGAGGCAGGTGGTTAGAGCGTTGGACTAGTTAACCGTAAGGTTGCAAGATTGAATCCCTGAGCTGACAAGGTAAAAATCTGTCGTTCTGCCCCTGAACAAGGCAGTTAACCCACCGTTCCTAGGCCGTCATTGAAAATAAGAATGTGTTCTTAACTGACTTGCCTAGTTAAAGGTGTAAAAAAAAATATATATATATAATAATAATAAGCGAAATCGGCATCCAAAATTACCTATTACCGATTGTTATGAAAACTTGAAATCGGCCCTAATTAATCGGCCATTCCCATTAATCGGTCGACCTCTAAAACATACAGATGAAAACTCAAGGTAGATAAGCTGTAGACCACACTATCATGAGATACTCTACCTCAGGCGATCAAAACCTTGAGACTTCCTTAGATATCGTGCACTAGCTATTGTTTACAAATATGCATAGGCCCCCCGCTCCGTGTCTTACCAGAGGCTGCTGTTCTGTCCTGCTGATAGTGTATAACCTGCCAGCTGTATGTTCTTAATGTTGTCGTTCAGCCACGACTCGGTGAAATATAAGATATTACAGTTATTAATGTCCCGTTTGTAGGGTATATGTGCTTTCAGTTTATCCCATTTATTTTCCAGCGATTGAACGTTAGCTAAAACGGAAGGCAAGTGCAGATTAACCACTCGTCACCTGATCCTCACAAGGCATCCTGATCTCTTTCCGCAAAACCTACGTTTCTTTTTTCAGCGAATCACGGGGATCTGGTCGGGTGTCCGTAGTATATCCCTCGCGTCCGACTCATTGAAGAAGAACTCCTCGTCCAATTTGAGGTGAGTAATCCCAGTTCTGATGTCCAGAAGCTCTTTTCGGTCATAAGAGACGGTAGCAGCAACATTATGTTCAAAACAAGTTACGAACAACGTGAAAAAACAAACAAAATAGCATGGTTGGTTAAGAGCCGATAAGATGGCAGCCCTCTCCTCCGGCACCATCTTGTCAGCTAATCAGCATTCAGGGCTCGAACCACCCAGTTTATAAAAGCATTTGTACTATGTACATACCATACTGTATTGACATGATTGGTGGTATGTATGGCTCAAGAAGGAGTTATGCTGCTAAACTGTTTATTATTTTTCTCTACACCACAGGATCCACTGTGGTAGATAGCAGAGAAATAAAACAACAGCATGTCATCGTGTTGGTCAAAGCTGCTGTTATATTTGGCTTCACAGCACACAACCAGAACACTTCTCAACAAGAGCACTTCTGTTTGTTCAACAATCCCCAATCTGAGACACTACACCTGTGGAAAGAATCCGTCCAGGAGGAGAGTAGCAATCACTGGAATAGGACTTGTCTCTCCTCTCGGCACAGGGACTACTCTACCTTGGAACCAGCTGATTAGTGGTGCCAGTGGGATCGTCGCCCTTGACTCTGAGATGTATAAGACAGTTCCCTGTAAAGTGGCAGCCCTGGTGCCCCGAGGGGATGGAGAGGGCCAGTTCAAGGATGAGAGATTTGCCACTCGTGGGGAGATCAACAGTATGTCACCAGCCACTGTCATGGCTCTCGGTGCCGCCCAGCTGGCACTGGAGGATTCTGGGTGGTATCCCAGCAGCCCTGAGGAGCAGCTGACCACAGGGGTGGCGGTGGGGATGGGCATGGTTTCTCTGGACGAGATCGCCAAGACGTCGGCCATCTTCCAGGCGAAAGGTTACAGTAAGGTTAGTTATGGGTTCCGCTGAAGTGTGCTGTGGTGCTTCCAAACTCTCAGATGTGTGTTTGTGCGTGTGTGTGTGTGGCAGGGTTGGTAGGTAGGAGTGTGTCCTATTTGCAGTGCAGGGTTGAGAACTTGGGATTAAATAAGAACAGACTGCAAATAAAACATTTTGATAGATTTTATAAAAGTTGTATTTGTATTCAAGGTCAGCCCCTTCTTTGTGCCTCGTATCCTTGTCAACATGGCTGCCGGTCACATCAGCATCAAGCACAAACTGAAAGGTCCCAACCACGCTGTTTCCACCGCCTGCACCACTGGAGCCCATGCCCTCGGTGACGCAGCCAGGTTCATCGCCCACGGAGATGCCGTCGCCATGGTAGCGGGTGGGACAGAGGCCTGCGTGGGACCTCTGTCAATCGCGGGGTTCGCCAGGGCGAGGTCAGGCTTGACGATCCTAGGATAATATTGTTTGTTTGTGTTATTGTTGTTAGTATAGATCTAGTCTGTCCTTTGATCAATTTTTACATATGTATTAAGACTTATGTCTATGCTATTTGTATGTTCATGGATTTCAGTTTGTACTGACTACTATGTGAGTGTAATTCAACTTGAACTTTTACTTGCAGGGCTCTGAGTACCCACTGGAATGACCAGCCCAGGCTGGCATCGCGGCCCTTCCACCCAGAGAGGGATGGGTTTGTGATGGGTGAAGGGTCAGCGGTGGTGCTCCTGGAGGAGTGGGAGCATGCTGTGAGGAGGGGGGCCAGGGTGTATGCTGAGGTGCTGGGTTACGGCCTGTCAGGGGACGCCAGCCACATCACAGCCCCCACTGCTGATGGAGACGGAGCCTTCAGGTAGTAGTCATGAATGGGGTTTATAGCACTCTTTCACCAGGTGCTTACTATTTGTGTTAGGATTTAAGGAACCATTGATGTACTGTAGGTTGTACCATTATCTATCTATCAACTTGACCATGTGATAAATATTTGTAACAAATGTTAGCCTATTTCACAACGGTTCTGACTTTTTAAAATGAAATGGTGAACATATTTGAAGTCATGACATTTTTGCAGTCCATTTTCATTTCCCTCCTGATCTCTTCCAGGTGCATGTCTGCAGCACTCCGAGACGCTGGTGTGGAACCAGCCCATGTGACGTACGTGAACGCACACGCCACCTCTACACCACTAGGTGACGCTGCAGAGAACTCTGCCATCAAGAGACTGTTCCAGCAGCACACCGCCTCCCTGGCTGTCTCCTCCACTAAAGGGGCCACGGGGCATCTCCTGGGGGCTGCCGGGGCCCTGGAGGCAGCCTTCACTGCCCTGGCCTGTTACCACAGCACTTTGCCACCCACCCTCAACCTGGACCGCACCGAGCCAGAGTTTGACCTGAACTATGTGCCCTGCACAGCACAGCAGTGGAAGACAGAGGGCAGGCGGGTAGCTCTCACAAACTCTTTTGGGTTTGGGGGGACTAACGCGTCGCTGTGTCTCGCCAGTGTCTGAAAAGCTTGTCTGAAGGATTCACTTCTTACTGGTTTTGTATTGATTTCAGATTCTTTTATAGATTCCTAGTATTTCAGTTTCAAAATGTTCTCAATATTATATTGGGACATGTAATGCAAACATCGATCATACAATTCTGATCGAAGTTTCCATTTTCATCATTCAAATACAGATATGCTTTGTGTACTTGAATACAGCAGTATGTTTATTTATCACCAGCAGGTGGCACTGTCTCACATGGAGGCTACACTGGAGAGGCTATGGGTTATTACCTTTTATACAGTCTACACAGGCAGTTCAGCTTTAGCCCCGAGGCCTTTATTGTAATAGAAGGCTGTGCTGGTTGGTCATAAAGTGTAATTTCTCAAGATCCACCATGAGCATAAACATCAGTCACTCATTTGGGTCTCAAAAGCCCTGGTTTGCAATTTCTGTCCTCCAAAACAGGGTTTTTATTGGTGGAATTCAGAGGTTCTCAATCTGGGGTACGGATAAACCAGGGGATACTTGGGAAGACGTGTAACGGATGTGAAATGGCTAGCTAGTTAGCGGGTACACGCTAGTAGCATTTCAATCAGTTACGTCACTTGCTCTGAGACTTAAGTAGGGTTTCCCCTTGCTCTGCAAGGGCCGTGGCCTTTGTGGAGCGATGGGTAACGATGCTTCGTGGGCGACCGTCGTTGATGTGTGCAGAGGGTCCCTGGTTCGCGCCCGTGTCGGGGCGAGGGGACGGTTTAAAGTTATACTGTTACATTGGTGCCGTGACCCGGATGACTGGTTGCTGCGGAAAAGGAGGTTGAAAGGGGGGTGAGTGTAACGGATGTGAAATGGCTAGCTAGTTAGCGGGTACACGCTAGTAGCATTTCAATCAGTTACTTCACTTGCTCTGAGACTTAAGTAGGGTTTCCCCTTGCTCTGCAAGGGCCGTGGCCTTTGTGGAGCGATGGGTAACGATGCTTCGTGGGCGACCGTCGTTGATGTGTGCAGAGGGTCCCTGGTTCGCGCCCGTGTCGGGGCGAGGGGACGGTTTAAAGTTATACTGTTACAGACGCATAGGAACATAGGCCTACTGGTATATTGCACATGAGGGGGTACTCACGGGTTACCCCAGGCTGAGCAAAATGTCATTGCGGATACAGTAACTAAAGAGCCACTGGTGTAATTCTACAGACCCATTTAGCACTGTTTATTGGAGTGATGATCTAATGTTTCTAATCATCTTCTCTCTCCAGGACCTATATGTGTGTGGACCTACCCAGGACCTATATGTGTGTGCTCTATAGGGAATAGGTTGCCATTTAGGACATGTCATACATTATCTCAAGGGAGACATAGAGGTAATGGGTAAAACATGGGGGAATAAGCTATCACATTTTGTTACTCTTCTCAACTCCGATATGTAAAAGCAATAAACAGTGCTAGTCGCTCTTCTGTGAAAAAGAAAAACAGTTCTTGAACCAACCTGAGGGAGATGTGAAATGATTGTGTATGAAGGGTGATTTGGGGGGGATCTCTTATCCTCTTAATATTCCCTCGGGCTCACTGGATGTGGATTAATCAGTCTGAGGGAAAGCTACTGTAAGTGTGATTGACTTGAAGAATAGAAGCAGACGAAGACGTTCCTTTTCGCCGCGTTCAAAACAACTGGGAACTGAAAAATACGAGGTGAAAACATGACGTCAGTGATCTTAAGGTTTGAAAGAGGCGGTAATACCCAAATTGGAATTCCGAGTTGGATGAACGTTCAAATCGATTTTTCCCAGTCGGTGCTAGTTTTTTTCGCTGAGTTCTTAGTTGTTTTGAAAGTGGAAGTAGAGTGGTATACTCCATATGAAGTACTAGTAGTGTATTTCACTGAAAATAGTGACTGGTAAGAACGTCAGTTAATATGAACAAATGCAGGCTTTCTATCAATTTATTGGAAACGTACAAAACACTTCAGTGTATGAATTCTTGAATACTTGACTCACGAGTCATGACTGAAGTGAATAGCAGATGCAATATGTGAAAATAATTAGCATGATGAATTACAGGGGGATGTCTCTCTCAAGGCCATTTTTAGAGATTAAGTTTTATTAACTCTTACAGGATGTCATCTTCCACTAATGAATAAATCAATTATTAATTTGCTTTTTAATTATAAATATTTTTATATGGATAAATGAGATGGGAAGCTTTTTTCTAGTTCGAAGGAAGGATATCCCTTATCTGTGTCTTGAACCTTTTTAGAGTTTCGTTTTTTAGATTTACAACTGATCTAACCCAGCAGCAAGTGCTGTTCTCAAAGTTATTTGTGGAAGTTAAGCCCATCCCCTGTCTATTGCTACGCAATGAATTTGGGCGACAGTGTCTGGGAACGAGATTAGTGGAAAGTGGACATAATGCAGGCTATCAGACAACACAGTAAGAAAAGATTCACTGTAGGCAGTCTCATTCAGTGATGACCTGACGTCCCCCTCAACGGCTGCCATTGCATTGCCATCCATCATGTATAAAAAGTACTGACACACTGCAGTATTGTGCTGTTATGACTGATTGTTGATTAAGAGATGCTAATGATCTATTCCAAGTATAGTATAGACATAGAAATGTGAGATCACAAACATGGTTTCCAATCGACTTTCTCTAAGGTCCATTTGTTGTTTGTTGGTTTTTCTGACAGAGCAGAGCGGCAGCAAGTTTTAGGTCTCCTCATTCCATTCTGCAATGCTGCTTTTTGGTGCATGAAATTGGAGATTGACATTTACAGTTCCATTTGTTTATACAAAAGGCTAGCTCCCGCCTACTGCCAGAAGTAGGTGCCCCTGCTTTCCCACCTCACGGCACTGGTACTGTAATGCACTCACACTGCCAGTTATTTCACAGAACGGGAGGTGTTAAAACATTGACAGCTAGAGGGAGGACCCAGAGTATGTAAATGATCTGTGGCGTACAGTACGTTCAGCTTCCAAGGATTTCTCTGCCTAGCCTTTCTACTGTGAGTGGCAATCTAAGTGAGCTGCTCCTCCATTGATCTGTATGAACCCCCTCCCTCCACACTGTCACAAGCCTCTTCTGATTCTCCCCCCCCCCCCCAATGATGATCCGATTCATTTTTTCTCTCTCTTTTCTCCTCTCCGTCCATGCTTTCCAATTAGAAGACATCCAAGCTGAATTGCGCTCACCATGGCAACAGAGTCGGCATGTATTCCCTTTGATATCAGGCGGAGCAGACTGACCGTCCCACAGGAGAGCAACTGGTTTTAGTTCATCTACAGACACACGTACGCATGCTAAAATTACAGCTTCTCTCTCGGCTATAACTTGATGGCCGTTCATTGGAGCCTATTGCTGGTTTAATGAGGGTCAATATACAGTAGCACCTGGTGTAACCGAATCACACAACCACAGGCAGAGCCGTTTATATTCGGGTTAAAAGGCTCTGGAATATTATGACGAACTAGAGTGGACACAGGGAGGGTGGAAGACCATGCACATTCTTCAAAAGGCATAGTTCAGATTATGACCTTTGTGTTAGCCTAGATTTTTACTACAGCGTGGTAATATATAAAGAATGGCCAGAGATGTGTTCCACTAACCTCATACAGACACTAATGAACCGGGGTCTAACGAGTGGCACAGCGGTCTAAGGCACTGCATCACAGTTTGAGGCATCACTACAGACCCAGGCTGTGTCGCAGCCGGTGGTGACCGGGAGGCGCACAATTGGCCCAGCGTCGTCCGGGTTAGGGGAGGGTTTGGCGGGGCGGGATCTCCTTGTCCCATTGCGCTCTAACGACTCCTTGTGGCAGGCCGGGCTCCTGCAAACGGACTGTGGTCGCCAGCTGGACGATGTTTCCTCCGACACATTAGTGCGGCTGGCTTCCGGGTTAAGTGAGCAGTGTGTCAAGAAGCAGTGCGGCTTGGCAGGGTTGTGTTTCGGGGGATGCATGGCTCTCGACCTTCGCCTGTCCCGAGTCAATAGGGGAGTTGCAGCGATGGGAAAAGACTATAACTACCAATTGGCTATCACAAAAATTGGGGAGAAAAAAGGGAAGAGGAAAAAAATGGTTTTACAGTATAGTGTGAGGCTCTGTTGCTGTGTCCCTGGGCAGTGTTTCCCAAACAGTAGGCAAGAACCCGTTGGTGTCAGTAAGTTATTTTCCTGGTTTAATTAACAATGGCTTGGCTACAAACACTGGTTTTGTTGACTTGATTCATTTTTGTTAGTCTGTTAAAACACACACAGTACAGACATTTTAAATACATGACAGGTGTAACGGATGTGAAATGGCTAGCTAGTTAGCGGGTACGCGCTAGTAGCATTTCAATCAGTTACGTCACTTGCTCTGAGACTTAAGTAGTGTTGCCCCTTGCTTTGCAAGGGCCGTGGCCTTTGTGGAGCGATGGGTAACGATGCTTCGTGGGCGACCGTCGTTGATGTGTGCAGAGGGTCCCTGGTTCGCGCCCGTGTCGGGGCGAGGGGACGGTTTAAAGTTATACTGTTACATTGATGCTGTTGACCCGGATCACTGGTTGCTGCGGAAAAGGAGGAGGTTGAAAGGGGGGTGAGTGTAACGGATGTGAAATGGCTAGCTAGTTAGCGGGTACGCGCTAGTAGCATTTCAATCAGTTACGTCACTTGCTCTGAGACTTAAGTAGTGTTGCCCCTTGCTTTGCAAGGGCCGCGGCTTTTGTGGAGCGATGGGTAACGACTGTGCTTCGTGGGCGACCGTTGTTGATGTGTGCAGAGGGTCCCTGGTTCGCGCCCGTGTCGGGGCGAGGGGACGGTTTAAAGTTATACTGTTACATTGATGCTGTTGACCCGGATCACTGGTTGCTGCGGAAAAGGAGGAGGTTGAAAGGGGGGTGAGTGTAACGGATGTGAAATGGCTAGCTAGTTAGCGGGTACGCGCTAGTAGCATTTCAATCAGTTACGTCACTTGCTCTGAGACTTAAGTAGTGTTGCCCCTTGCTTTGCAAGGGCCGTGGCTTTTGTGGAGCGATGGGTAACGCTGCTTCGTGGGTGACTGTTGTCGATGTGTGCAGAGGGTCCCTGGTTCGCGCCCGTGTCGGGGCGAGGGGACGGTTTAAAGTTATACTGTTACACAGGGATATTACAAAAAAACTCAGACTTATTGCCATTGTGGTCCCTGAACATTACAACATTACATAGATACAGATAGATTACATATATAGATACAGACATTTATTTTATTGCCCGATCATTATCCAGCTTTTACCATTATTTTTAAATTAAGTTATGGTCTGCGTGGCTTTGAGTGACTGTGGTATTTGTGCAACTCAACATCGCCTTTATATTAAAAGGTGTGACTTGCAGGGTCACATGGAAACTTCAGAGGTGTTGCTCTATTACCTCAGTGTTTCTCAACCCGTTTTGTACCAGAGACAGGCAAACTATGTAATCCTTCCTCCTTGGAGCACTACTGACTTAAACTAGTACAAAGCTGGTTGAGAAACGCTTGTCTACCTCTGCAGCTCCAATACTCCCAATGACCAGCCAATGAGAAGTCCCTATGTGAGTTAGTGTAACATAAACTGTAATTCATGTCCTGCAAAACATATGATTGGCCAAACAGACGGCTGAACAAACCGTGCTCTCACGGGGCTATAGTGAATAGTGTCCGACACGTTGTTGAACATCTGTTGAGTAGCATTACAAAGCAGTATGTTTCCCTGACGTAGACTAAGCCTACAGTGTTTACTCTTGGAGGTTCTCCAGCGAACAACCCACAACGATGATATTAAGCATATTTGTATCCCCACGTAATGATCTGTGTTATATTTAGAACTGGATGTGACTGTGGAAGTGTTTAGTTTAACTGGTAAGAGCATCAATTAAGGAACATATATTATACTGTGCATTTATTCTATGATCATTCAGTAGCTCTCTCTATCTTGTGTTCCTCAGAAACAGAGGGGTCCTTCCAACAATTCTGTGCCTTCTTGAGAAGTATAACTTGGACATTTTTTTGTTTTGTTGATTTTACTTAATTTTAACATTCTGTCATAAAGACCACATGTTCAACTTAATAAAAAAACATGTTTTCCCATCTCAAGAGGTTAAATTTAAAAAATACTATAGTAAGTGCCTATTAAGTGCCATATAAAGTAACACGGTAGACTGTAAAAGGGTTGACAATTTCTTCTTAAATCAGCCATAGATCCCCTTGTGACAGGGGAAATGGAAACTTGTAGTGTGCAACAGGGAGTGGCAATTGAATGCAAGCCTCACCTAACAAATGTAAATGTTAAAACATTTCTAGCCTGTCTATCTATGGTAACAGGGTTGACATGTTATGCTCGACCCTCTGTTTTCCACCACAAAACACCAGAAATTGTCCAAAAAGAGTAGAACCAGCTCACCCGCTTTTACTCTATGATTTGACTATTAGATGTTCAATGTTTCTTTTGAATATATATATATTTTTTTAAATAAGGAATAGTTTCACCATATTAAAACGAGAGTTCAGTTCACATAACAGGGTTGACCTTAAAATGAGGGACAGATGCAGGGCTGGATTAAGAAATCATAGGCTCCGGGGCTTTGTTTTTTTTATTGCCAGGGTACGAGGTTCCAAAACCCTTCTATGGATTATACTGTATGTCTATGGCCACAATGCAACAAGCTGTATATTTGGTTTGCATGATGCCCAAACTGGCTTATCTGACTGTAGGCATACCGGTAACTGCCAAAATAAAGGAAACACTTACGTAAATGAGAGATACAAAGCATATGTTATGGTGTGGGGTACATTTTCCTAGCATGGTTTAGGTCCACTTGTAGAATCTATGCCAAGGTGCATTGAAGCTGTTCTGGCAGCTCATGGTGCCCTTTTAAGAGACGTTATGTTTCCTTTATTTTGGCAGTTACCTGTATGTGCTTGTGATAACTTAATGCATGGTTATTTTTTTTAAACTATTTATCCTCTGTGGCTAAATTATGCTCTCTATGTATACTCCTGTCCTGTTCAATGTAGTTCTCCTGTGTAAATTGATGTTGTTTCTGTCCTCTCTGCATGTTCTGATGGGTTCCACTGAAGGTGTTTATTTCACAGAATCAACAATCTGAGAGTCTGTCTCCCCCCTCACCCCCGTCGTCGTTGTGCTGCTGTAGATTACGAGGTTGATCTAGCAAATAATACATTCAGACCTATTCTGTGTATTATAATGACTGCACAGGAGGATAATTTTCTGAATTGATTTCTAAGAACTGCCCACATAGGTTTCTCCAGATGTAGGATCTTAATTTGATCACTTTGTTGCAGGAAAAAACATGTGTATTTGAGGTTTAAAAAGGTTTCTGAAGTTTAATTTCCACTTTGAAATTTCAGACTTGATTGTCCCTTTAGAAAAATGAATCAACCCCTTCAAAAAAGTCCATTAATTATTAGCCACATAATAATATACATTTCCTGTTGCTGCAGAATCCTTTTCCTGCTGTAGAAAACTGGCTCAAATTAAGATCCTACATCTGTAATTCAAACCTCTTCATTCCTATGAATACATGACTTCCACACACAAAGCTGCCCTTCTAGATATTGTGTTCAATGGCAGGCCACAGACCTTCACCTGCCTCCACTATTCCCCTCTGTTTCCTTAATTTGCTTCTCCACTATTCTACTCTGTGTTTCCTTCCTTTTAGGACGGCTAATGACCTTTGCTCTGTTAAGTGGCGTTATTAATAGCCTCGAGGTAGGAGGGTCTATCTCCATTCACTGTGATTTAGCGGGGATCAAAAAGTTCAAGTTCCCCCTGAGCATTAGAAGCAATTTCCTGTCAAGCAGAAACCTCTGTTTTTCCACACCGCACAATGGTCTTTGTCTATGAAGTGTAGGTGGCTATTCACAAGTTTCTCAACATTCAAGGTTGTTATAGTTATATGGTTGTACATTTCCTCTGTAGCCTTCTCAGCTGTGTTGTTATGAAACTCTAAAATTACATGAAACTTCTTGGTCAACAGTGATGTTTCTGTCTCCAAACCATAAAGTTGGAGTGCATTTTTTGTGTTCAAATGTCTGACACATTGTCACAGTTTTTTGTTGTTGTTGCAATATAGCTACCATTTCTGCCTTTATTTTCCCCAAGAACAGGAAAAGGTGTTGACTTTACTGTTAGTACAAAAAAAGAGGGGAGAGAGAGAGTTTCTTTAGAGGAGCAGAGAGCTGTTTCATTGCGTGTTATTTTTCCTGGAAAGTGTGTTGCATCTCATTCCCTCTGCATATCTCATTCCAAACTTTCCCCACTTGCCTTATCCATCTTTCCCATCACTTCACAATCCATTACCTGTGTCTCCTTTCCCTTTCAATGTCTCATTCATTCCCCTCTCCCTCATCCTCTCTGGGACAGTTCCAATGATTGTGTGTGTGAGTGTGAGAGAGCGAGAGAGAGATGGATCCTTGGTCCCTGTTGAGATGTTCAGCTCATAGAGAGGCTGTTTAGACTTGTTGCAGAGTTTGTGTTCGGTTTCAATGTGAATCGAATCATCTACATGGACAACCAGGCCACAAGGTCCCCACTCACTCCTCAGCTAGTTAATAATAATATTTTGTTTGGCAGATGCCTTTTAGGACACTAGGCCTACAAGTCCAGTTCATAAAATCAAGTGCATATTTGTATGTGTAACTGTTAGGATTAGATCCCGCCAGGTCTGTCACTGGTCAACTGACCAACAAATCACCTCTACACATGCACCTAGGAAACATGATAGCAGAGATTAAGAGCACCTATTTCCATGCATATTCCCTTTCCAATCTAGCCATTGGAGATTCATATGAGATCCATTGGAAAAATTGTCCCATGGCATTTTAATGACCTGAGACTAGAACAGCAGTTCTTGACTTGAGCCGGTGCTCACTGGTACAGAGTATACAGACACTCTGAGGTTTCTACGGCTTGAGTACCGGCACCTCATAGAACATTGCCACTAAAGTTAAAACGAGTAGCCTACCGGCACCTAAAATGAGTACCGTACACCTTTTTCATTCCATCCACTTGAAGCCCTTGCTAACAGGGAGAAAGGGTAAGGCTGGAGGGGGTGTGGAAGAACAGAGGGGCAGAGTACAGAGAGAGAGGGACAATGAGAAGTGAGAATAAAGAAGAATCTTGGAGCTCCTGTGGATTCTGGAGTCACAGAGCGGTTAGATAAATGTCCTCATCCCTGTTAAGTCCTTTCTTAGTTGGATGGGAAGAACTTCCCCAAAAGAACTCATGGACAATTATGCTATCTCCTTAAAGATTCCTGGAATCCTTCTCTCTAATATACAAGAGCTTTCCAGAGTTGGAGTAATTACCCTCAAATGCCATGTTTTCTGAATATGTGAAATATGGATTTTGACAGATGAAATTATGGAGAAATGTGGAATTACTAGCCATTTTATGAATTCCTCTGGTGGAAGGCATGAGAAGGAAATGTAATATTCTGAGTCAGAATGCTACTGGTCCTGTATAGTGGAGTATCCCTCTCCATCCATGTCTGTGGCTGTATCTAGACTTCTATGTTTTATACATGAGAAGCCTGGCTTGGATGAAGGATTCTACTTATAATGAAGAGAACAGCAAAATGCCGACATTTAAAGCAGAGAGACCTTTCAAAGCCCTGTGTTCTGAGAGAGGGTGGCATGGGACTTGCAATGCATTCCAGGGAAGAGAGAGAGACCAAGGCATCAACCCACTCTATCCCCGTTCCCCTCGTTGTTAAAAGAGCACATCGTGATTCAAACCTTACGTTACAAAGAGGCAGAAACACCCAGTGGATGAAAATGTGATGGACAATATCTTGGTTGTTCAGCTCCAACATAGTTCTCTGCATTGACTGCCTTTATTATTCCTATTTCATGCTGTGTGGTTCAAATGGTATTTCACTACTCTGGTCTGTGTGTTTCGAACGCTCTGTATGTTATGTCGGGTGTCCACAATGCAGTATAGATTTTTTCTGTGTATATCTGGCACATTATTCGATAAGGCTTGTTTCTCCAAGAGAGAAAGAAAGAAAGAGGCAGAGAGAGAGAGAGACCATCAGACTTCTTAAAAAGATACAGGAGCAGGCACATCTCCTGAGCTCAGGCAAACCCCACAACCTTCATTTTGGGATTCAATGCATGGGAACAGATTTTTGATCTGAGTTGATTTGCAGAAAATCAATTACATATTGTAGTTATTAGTGAGTGCAGTACTGTTTATGGTTTGATTGATTAAACAATTGTGGCAGACAGCTGTGAGGGTGAGAGACATGACCTCACTATTGTTGTGAATAACATAATATTGAATCTGTATTGAGCATATGTACATTTGTTTGACAGGCAGACAATAAGCAACTTGAGGTCTCTACTGTACATACGATCAACTGGACACGCGAGGTTAGGTCTATATGGGGCTGCTGATGCTACTGCTATTAACTCTGGTCCATTTAGTGCCATTGATATTTACATCTTCTGTAGTCATCCTCTCCTTCCTCCTCACTCTCTTCCTCCTCTCTCTCCCTCAACTACTCCTCCTTCTCCATCCACCTCTCTCTCCCTCCCTGCTCATCCTCCTCATCCATTTTGACACCACACTCCACAAAGCAAGTCCTGTAGGCTCTAGTTTTATCTTATCTTGATTATTGTCCAGTCATATGGTCAAGTGCTGCAAAGAAAGACCTAGTGTAGTTAAGCTGTAGCTGGCCCAGAACAGAGCAGCACGTCTTGCTCTTCATTGTAACCAGAGGGCTAATATTAATACCATGCATGTCAATCTCTCTTGGCTAAGAGTTGAGGAAAGACTGTGTCACTTCTTGTTTTTATAAGAAACATTGTGTTGGAAATTACAAATTGTTTGCATAGTCAATTTACACACAGCACTGACACACACTTACCCCACCAGACATGCCACCAGGGGTCTTTTCACAGTCCCCAGGTCCAGAACAAATTCAAGGAAACACAGTATTATACAGAGCCATGATTGCATGGAACTCCCATCTATAGCACAATTGAACAGCAAACCTGGTTTCAAAAAACAAATAAAGCAACACTTCACGGCACAACGCCTCTCCCCCATCTGACCTACTTTTGTGTGTATGTACTGACATGTGTAACTGATACATGTACACAAACTACATGTTAATGTTTTTAAATGTATGGAAATTGTTACGTTTGTCTGTAATGTCTTTTTTCGTTATGTGTCAGACCACAGTAAGACTAGCTGTCTCCATTGGCGTTGGCTAATGGGGATCCTAATAAATCACATGAAAATCTCCACACTTCACACTCAATGTGACATTGACAACAGTGAGGACCCAAGGGCATACAGCTGTTGGTCAATTCAAAGACAGTAATTGGCTGATCTAACGAACACATCTCAACATTGAATGTATCAGTGAATATGATTATAAAGGGATGAAAGGACTGAGGGATGGAGAGAAGGAAGAATAAAATAAGGTGGGATAGAACGAAGGGGTGTTTTTAGGGATGAGGGATGGAGAGAAGAATGAAATGAGGAGGGATAGAAGGAGTGATGGAGGGATGGAGGAATGGGGGAAGAAGATGTGGAAGGAGGGATTAAAGGAACGAGTGATCCCAGCTGCAATTTACAGTGCACTCAGTCAATGCAGACAGAGATTACAAAATGATATCAAGTCAAGAGAACGGCCCAATCCTGGCAAACTCCAGAAACCGTCAAACATGACACCGACAAGTGGCTACACAAACACACAGCGACAAGTGGATACAATCTAGGGTTATGATTCCAAGGTCAGTGATTCTCTTCATAATGTCCATAAGGTCCCAGACAGACAGACTGGGGATGAAGATGTTTAAAAGAAGAGGCTTCGGAGTCACTGACCACATCCCAAATGGCACCTTATTCCCTATGGGCCCGGGTCAAAAGTAGTGCACTATAAAAGGGAATAGGGTACCATTTGGGACGAAGCCGGTGACTCAATCTGATGTGGCCCAGAGGAGGGAGAAAGAGGCCATTTGAACTGATCTAATACAAACGCAAAACGGTAATTACCTTATCCACTGAGATTAGATAGCACTCTGCCATGCAGATTAGGAGGAGAGATAGAACGGCCCATAGTTTTTATGTCAATTCAATTTGATCCTCTCTCTGGCTAATGGAGTAGATCCAGTGTATTTAATTTAAGTGTATGCTTTCTAAGTCATTAGTTAAGTTCTGTCTAAGCACTTCAAAGGCTAGCTTTCAGGCTTTCGAGGAACCATGCATAGAGATTGGGTTTGTTCTTAGCTGTGCACACAGAAATGGGTTCTCTTCCACCCCTGTTAGAAGGTATAAATTGTTGAGGTCATAATTTGAGCCAGCCACAGAGTTCTTCTCAACAGGAGTACTGCAGCCCATCGTCCACCATTAAGTGTAACGAAGATGTTTCATCTTATTTAACTACACGTCAGTTGAGAACAAATTCTTAATTACAGTGGACGGCCTACCCCGGCCAAACCCGGACAACGCTGGGCCTATTGTGCTCTGCCCTATGGCACTCCCAATCACGGCCAGATGTGATATAGCCTGGATTTGAACCAGGGACTGTAGCCTCTTGCGCTGAGATGCAGTGCATTATACCGCTACGCCACTTGGGTTTAGTGAACAAAACTCACGTGAATTACTTTGCCTCACATGTGAAGACTTCCCTTAGTTCTCCAAGCTAATACCTATCCCATTCTGCTGTGGCATGCAGATCACCCAGGTTATTGAATGGACTTGTAGAACAGTCTTACTGTACAAAATGCATCAACTCTCCCTCTACGCAGATGTTCTTGCAGCTTACGCTGGCACCGGACCTTTGAGCTGGATAGGAAAATTTGCCACATCTATAGGGATTTCCCCTCCTAGTGTAGAGGCATGAAGAAGAGGAAGAGGTCTTTCCACTCCCTCCACATGAGGAATCATAGGACATTTCTCCAATTGTCACGTCTACTCCCAGTTTATTCATTATTACGCACACCTGCCACCATCGTTACGTGCACCTGCGTTTCATGAGACTCACCAGGACTCCATCACCTTCCTGATTACCTCCCCTATATCTGTCACTCTCTTTGGTTCTTTCCCCAGGTGTTATTGACTCTGTTTCTTGTTTTGTTCCATGTTCGTTTATTTACTGAATTCACTCCCTGTACTTGCTTCCCGATTATTAGTGTACACGTTGCACCAATAAGTCTCCCTTAGTCACTTACTATTGCTAGGTATGTATTGGCTCTACAAATAAAGTGAATATCACTCTAGATGTTTCAGATTCATTAGAAAAGTCCCCACACCAATTTCAAACACACAGTATCATCATATTAGTCTGTATCTGGTATGAAAGCCAGAAGACCCTAATGGAATATGTTGTTAACGTTTATTGTGTTAACTTGATTGCGTATTAACCCATTATCACACTCTCAATGATGAGCTTCTATATTGAGTTCAAAGGCACTTAAATATTCTGTCTTGCCCATTCACCCTCTGAATGGCACACATACACAATACATGTCTCAATTGTCTCAAGGCTTAAAAATCCTTCTTTAACCTGTCTCCACCCCTTCATCTATAATGATTGAAGTGGATTTAACAAGTGACATCAAGAAGGGATCATTGCTTTCACCTGGATTCACCTGGTCAGTCTACAACGTCATGGAAAGAGCAGGTCTTCCTAATGTTTTGTACGTGCAGTCTATATGAAATGACAGGCTTGAGAAAATTATTTATTGTAGGCTTAAACATTGCAATTGAGGAATTCTATGTATTGGTAACCATTACATGGCAATTGAGGAATTATAGGCCCATCTCATTACATTTAAATAAACATTATCTGTGTTGCGGGCAGAGTTTGATCGCTGTGGTTACCCAGAAAGGCTAATGGCCTGATAGATATGCTTAATAGGTAATATACCTAACCATTCATCATTCTTTCCTCTCCAAATCATCCATCAGATAACTTCTTATTGGCTGGAAATAATGAAATACTTAGTATGCAAATAACCGTAACAAAACATAACCTTTTAATGGCGAAAAGGAAAATGTCTCTTGTCGTGGAGGCAGCTAGACCCAATCAAATTAATCACCGGATGATTTGTGTGTGGTTGATATAACTCAGCTTATCACTAACTGCTTAATATGAGTAAAGGACTGTTGCATGTAAATACAGTGCCTTTGGAAAGTATTCATACCCCTTGACTTATTCCAAATGTTGTTGTGTTACAGTCTGAATTCAAAATGGATTAAATAATTCTTTTCTCTCACCCGTCTACACACAATACCCTAAAATGACAAAGTAAAAACATGTTTTTAGAGATTTTTACAAATTTGTTGATAATGAAATACAGAAATATCTCATTTACATAAGCATTCACAACCCTGAGTCAATGCACCTTTGGCAGAGATTACAGCTGTGAATCTTCCTGGGTAAGTCTCTAAGAGATTTCCACACCTGGACTGTGCAACATTTGCCCATTATTCTTTTCGAAATTCTTCAAGGTCTGTCAAATTGGTAGTTGATCATTGCTAGGCAACCATGTTCAGGTCTTGCCGTAGCACTTTAAAGTAGATTTAAGTCAAAACTGTAACTCGGCCACTCAGGAACATTCACTGTCTTTTTGGTAAGCTACTCCAGTGTAGATTTAGCCTTGTGCTTTAGGTTATTGTCAGTGAGTGGACTGAACCATGTTTTCCTCTAGGATTTTGCCTGTGTTTAGCTATATTCCATTTCTTTTATATCCTGAAAACTCCCCAGTCCTTAATGATTACAAGCATACCCATAACACGATGCAGCCACCACTATGCTTGAAAATATTGAGAGTGGTACTCAGTAATGTGTTGTGTTGCATTTGCTCCGAACATAACACTTTGTATTCTGGACAAAAATGAATAACTTTGCCACATTTGTTGGAGTATTAGTGTCTTGTTTCAAACAGGATGCATTTTTTGGAAAATTTCAATTCCGTACAGGCTTCCATCTTTTCACTCTGTCAATTAGGTTAGTATTGTGGAGTAACTACAATGCTGTTGCGCCATCATTAGTTTTCTTCTATCACAGCCATTAAACTATGTAACTGTTTTAAAGTCACAATTGGCCTCATGGTGAAATCCCTGAGAAGTTTCCTTCCTCTCCGGCAACTTAGTTAGGAAGGACTTTGTAGTGACGGGGTGTATTGATACACCATCCAAAGTGTAATTAATAACTTCACCATGCTCACAGGGATATTGAATGTCTGTTTATTCTTATTTTTACCGATCTACTAATAGATTTCCTACTTTGCGAGGCATTGGAAAATCTGTCTGATTTTTGTGGTTGAATCTGTGTCATCACAAGGGGGTTGAATACTTATTGACTCAAGACATTTCGACTTCACATTTTTTATTATATTTTGTAAAAATGTCTATAAACATAATTCCTCTTCGACATTATGGGGTATTGTTTGTAGGGCTCTGGCTGGGCCACTCAAGGACAGTCAGAGACTTGTCCTGAAGCCATTCCTACGTTGTCTTGGCTGTGTGCTTAGGGTCGTTGTCCTGTTGGAAGGTGAATCTTCGCCCCCAGTCTGAGGTCCTGAGCTCTCTGGAGCAGGTTTTCATCAAGGATCTTTCTGTACTGTGCTCTGTTCATCTTTACCTCGATCCTGACTAGTCTCCCAGTCCTTGCCGTGGAAAAACATCCCCACAGCATGATGCTGCCATCACCATGCTTCACCATAGAGATGGTATTGGGCAGGTGATGAGCGGTGCCTGGTTTCCTCTTGACGTGATGCTTGGCATTCAGGCCAAAGAGTTCAATCTTGGTTTCATCAGACCAGTGAATCTTGTTTCCCATGGTCTGAGAGTCCTTTAGGTGCCTTTTGGCTAACTCCAAGTGGGCTGTCATGTGCTTTTTACTGAGGGGCTTCCATCTGGCTACTGTACCATAAAGGCTGTGCTGCAGAGATGGTTGTCCTTCTGGAAGGTTCTCCCGTCTCCTCAGAGGAACACTTGAGCTATGTCAGAGTTAGCATCTGGCGGCCAGCTGTCAGAATAGTATTGGTGGTTCCAAACGTCTTCCATTTAAGAATGATGGAGGCCACTGTGTAGTTGGGGACCTTCAATGCTTCAGAAACTGACAATTCCTTTTTGCTCTGACATGCACTGTCAACTGTGGGACTTTATATAGACAGGTGTGTGCCTTTCCAAATCATGTCAAATCAATTGAATTTACCACAGGTGGACTCCAATCAAGTTGTAGAAATATCCCAAGGATGATCAATGGAAACAGGATGCACCTAAGCTCAATTTCGAGTCTCATAGCAAAGGGTCTGAATATTTATATAAATAATATATTTCTGTTTTTGTTTTTTTATACCTTTGCTAAAATGTCTGAACCTGTTTTCGCTTTGTCATTATGGGGTATTGTGTGTAGATTGATGCGGAAAAATATTTCTTTAATCGATTTTATAATAAGGCTGTAACGTAACAAAATGTGTAAAAAGTGAAGGGGTCTGAATACTTTCCGAAGGCACCGTAACTCTTGAGTCCTAAATGTCATTTTAAACTCTACACATGGTAGCCTGGCCAGGCTATGACCAAACTCAGAAGTCACTTGATGTCATGTGGTGTCTGGCCCCCAGGGAATCTCTAGGGCCCCTCATGCCATCGTCACAATTGGGTGTCCCCAGTCCTGACCATCCAGTGAGTGAGTGCCTGCCTGTTATGTGAGAGAGTGAGGGAGATCCTGCCTGTTATGTGAGAGAGTGAGGGAGATCCTGCTTGGCCAACATGGGCATGGTTGCTGGTGGCCACCATGGCCATTTTACAAATACAGTTCCCTTCAGATTCCCCTGACAGTCACGTGGCAGTGACAGCTTCATGTGACTCATAAATACCATGGTAAATGTGGGCTACACAGTAAGTACCATGGTAAATGTGGGCTACACAGTAAGTACCATGGTAAATGTGGGCTACACAGTAAGTACCATGGTAAATGTGGGCTACACATTAAGTACCATGGTAAATGTGGGCTACACATTAAGTACCATGGTAAATGTGGGCTACACATTAAGTACCATGGTAAATGTGGGCTACACATTAAGTACCATGGTAAATGTGGGCTACACATTAAGTACCATGGTAAATGTTGGCTACACAGTAAGTACCATGGTAAATGTGGGCTACACATTAAGTACCATGGTAAATGTGGGCTACACATTAAGTACCATGGTAAATGTGGGCTACACAGTAAGTACCATGGTAAATGTGTGCTACACAGTAAGTACCATGGTAAATGTGTGCTACACAGTAAGTACCATGGTAAATGTGGGCTACACAGTAAGTACCATGGTAAATGTGGGCTACACAGTAAGTACCATGGTAAATGTGGGCTACACAGTAAGTACCATGGTAAATGTGGGCTACACATTAAGTACCATGGTAAATGTGGGCTCCTGATCACATTATGTAGGCTACCTGTACTTGCTGTGTGAGCAGACTAATAGTCACAGAAAAGTCTTTAGTATAGGGTATTTTCAAATGCGGACCAATGTGATAGACTACAATTCAAACGTGAATCACTGAAAGAGCAATATTTTGGATAATATTTCTACCATTGACTGATTGAAGTGTTATGCAGATAGAGTGGGATGACTGACCGCGGACACAAATCAAATCCAATTTTATTAGTCACATGCTTGTAAACAACAGGTGTAGACTAACAGTGAAATGCACCTACAATTTGTCTTAACTCAACAGCTCTCCTTTTAGTTTTACGACGATGCAAAAGACCGAACGTATGTGATGATATATTATAAATGGATTGAATTAGTCAGAAGAACCCAACAGACACTGGGGCAACACCTACTGTCTGTCTGACCGTTCATCCCCGCGCGCGCTCCGGGTGAACACTGTCGCCTTCAATGCTCGTCTCGCAAACCCCTCCCTTGCCAGCTTGAGCTCAGTCACACTCCTTTCACGTTCAATACTGAGCAGCAACAAGCAATTGTAAAAATGTGAATTTCAACTGCGCTATTCCAACATTTTTGACGAGGATAGGAAACTACTGGAGAAGGAAGATTGCGTTGTAACGATCCGTTTAGAATGTCAAAGTCTGAAATTGAGAGACTGACGGTTGCTTCTATTGCAGGTGAGAATGGAAACATATGTCGCCTGTTGCTCCTCACCTCCTCTACACGCGCAGCACACACACATACGTATGTATGAGCTCATTTTCATGCTGGCTTTCCACCTTTCTTTTTCTTTTCAGTTGGTGATTGTTGTTAGTCAGATATGATTGTTGTTAGTCAGATATGAGGGGAAAAAATGAAAATAGATGGGTTTGGGGTCGTCATATATCATTTTTGGGGGTTATTTCAAAATCCACCATGTTTTAAATTAATATTATTATTCATGTGCCATGTGACGATTGAATGTGTTGCTTCACAGCTACATTGATGTTCTCTGATCACTCAAATACTGTTTATTGTAGGTAGCTATATCGAATGTATTGTTATTACTCTATTAGAATAATGGTATTATAGGATACCTGCAATAACATTGCTGTTATGTCCTTGGTAAATACTTGAACAGGACATTGTTCCATGGGTGACATCTTTACATGAATGCCGCAATGAAATACTGTAGTTTAATCATGGCAGTGATTTTTTTACATGTATAAAATAACAGCTGCGCGGGTCAGAAAGGGGAGCCGGGTACCCTGTAGTACGTCGCATTCAGGCGCCGAGCTCGAGAGCAGGGTTAACGGTTGATGGTTGAGCCACGGAGTGCGCAATAGGAAGAAATTCACCTTGATGACGAGCAGGCTCACACTGCGGGGTGTCCTCCTTATCATTAGTGTTTACTCATTATATCATATCAAAACTCATACTATAATAATGTAATGTAGGAATATCATAATGATAATATATAACTGATAAACTAAAGGCGTACATGCAGACCTATAGGCCTACCTAAAAAAGTTTACGACTTTGTGTATGCTTGGCTACTCATAAATCATATTCTTTACCATGGGGCATGGTCTATTTGTTTGGGAAATGCTATGCCATGCCGTTTATAACACTTGCAGACTAGTCTGTTTGAGGAATAGCTTGGCTATCATTTGCTCAGACCCATTTCTATTGTAATTCGATATCCCCAGATCCAGCTCAAGACTATTTGCATAACATTTACATTTACATTTAAGTAATTTAGCAGACGCTCTTATCCAGAGCGACTTACAAATTGGTGCATTCACCTTATGATATCCATAAATAGTTAATCCTTAATAATGATGTTTATTTAATTATCACAAAATGTATCAAGTGATGTAGTACTATATGGGTCAAGAAAACACAGTAGGCAAGTCCGCTTTAGGTCTAAATTTGCATCCCAAATTGCACCCAATTTCCTATGTAGTGCACCACAGCTATGGTACAAAGTAGTGTACTATGTATGGAATAGGGTGCCATTTTGGATGCAGTCCACATCTTGGTTGAATTTCATGTTGATGCTAACCCATAAATATGGCCTTGACAGGAACATGCAACTTAAGTAATAGAATGGCCATATGCTATGATAAATGATAGAAATAGGGTCACCGTTGTGTCAATATACATTTAAACTCCAAGTCTTGAACCAATCAAATTACTCTGCCTTTTAATACAATGATGGTGTACATCACATTTCTCTAATACCTGTGTAGTAGCACTAATTATTACAGTCATAACATTGATGTTACATTATATTCTAGTGATTGTTTTGTAAATGTATAGTAATGAGACAATAGACATCATTTATTCTCTGACCTTATGGTGGGGTCATATCCAAGAGATATCTTATTGAACTCTGGACCATTCATTTGACTTCAGGCTAATACTTCCAGTCTGACAGTGTTTTGCGATGGATGCCTTTATTTTTCTTTACTTCATGATTCATCCTTACTGCCATGTTGAGATTTGTCATAGGAAATAGCTTCACATGTAAGCTTTGGTTGACATCCCTGGAAGTCAAAGCTCTTACAAATCAAATCAAATGTTATTTTTCACATGCGCCGAATACAACAGGTACATCGGTAGACCGCATCTTGAAATGCTTACTTACAAGCCCATTGGGGAGAAAATGATTGAGCAGCCACTACATAGCCTAAGTGCTATTTACAAAGCCCATGCATGATTGTAGTTGATTGGGAGTCCATCCCAGTTCTAGAGTGCCTGCTAGATTGTGATTACAGACCAATTTACACTGAACAAAAATATAAATGCATCATGTTTACATTTTTGTAATTTAGCAGACATTCTTATCCAGAGCGACTTACAGTAGTGAGTACATACGTTTCCCCCATACTGGTCCCCGATAGGAATTAAACCCACAACCCTGGCATTGCAAGCACCATGCTCTACCAACTGAGCCACACATGACCTTTTTTCATGCTCTAAAACAAAAGATCTCAGAAAATGTCCATATGCACAAAAAGCGTATTTCTCTACAATTTTGTGCACAAATTTGTTTACATCCCTGTTGGTGAGCATTTCTCCTTTGCCAAGATAATCCATCCACTTGACAGGTGTGGCATATCCAGAAGATGATTAACCCCCTAGAGTCGATTGACGCACCGGTACGTCAATCTAAGTTACATAACAACAAAATCCCCATCAAAATCCATCAGTTTAAATTAGAGACATCTGCTTTTATTGCATTGGATGCATCTCAATCCACTGCATCCACCAGTGTAACACTTCCTCATCTGTGGTGAAAGGTGGCAGAGCTATAGTGGTGTTTGTCAGACTATGAGACATCCCGAAATTGGTAAATCATGTAAACGACCCCCGCAAGTGTCACGGGACTCATCTGAAGGTAACCGGTACTGTTTTTAAAAAACTAATGGAAGTACAGTACATTTGGGCAGTATTCAGACCCCTTGAATTTTGTTAAATTATTTGTTTTGTTAAATTACAGCCTTTTTCTATAATGTATTAAATCGTGTTCCCCCTTATCAGTCTACACACAATACCCCATTATGACAAAGCAAAAACAGGTTTTTAGACATTTTTGTAAATGTATTAAAAAAGTTTTTTTTTCAATCACATTTACATAAGTATTCAGATCCTTTACTCAGTACTTTGTAGAAGCACTTTTTGCCAGCGATTACAGCCTCGAGTCTTATTGGGTATGACGCTGCAAGCTTGGCACACCTGTATTTGAGTTTCGCCCATTCTTCTCTGCAGATCCTCTCAAGTTCTCAGGTTGGATGGGGAGTGTCGCTGCACAGCTATTTTCAGGTCTCCAGAGATGTTCGATCGGGTTCAAGTCTGGACTCTTATCCCGAAGCCACTCCTGCGTTGTCTTGACTGTGTGCTTAAGGTCATTGTCCTGTTGGAAGGTGAACCTTCGCCCCAGTCTGAGGTCCTGAGTACTCTGAAGCAGGTTTTCATCAAGGATCTCTCTGTACTTTGCTCCGTTCCTATTTCCCTCGATCCTGACTAGTCCCCCAGTCCCTGCCACTGAAAAACATCCCCACAACATGATGCTGCCACCACCATGCTTCACCGTAGGGATGGCATTGGCCAGGTGATGAGCGGTCCCTGGTTTCCTCCAGACGTGACACTTGGCATTCAGGCCAAAGAGTTCAATCTTGGTTTCATCAGACCAGATAATCTTGTTTTTCATGGCCTGAGAGTCCTTTAGGTGCTTTTTGGCAAACTCTAAGCGGGCTGTCATGTGCCTTTTACTGAGGTAGTGGCTTCCGTCTGGCCATTCTGCCATAAAGGTCTGATTGGTGGAGTGCTGCAGAGATGGTTATCCTTCTGGAAGGTTCTCCCATTTCCACAGATGAACTCTGGAGCTCTGTCAAAGTAACCATCGGGTTCTTCGTCACCTCACTGACCAAGGCCCTTCTACCCAAATTGCTCAGTTTGACTGGGTGGTCAGCTCTAGGAAGAGTCTTGATGGTTCCAAACTTGGAGGTGGAGGTCACTGTGTTCTTAAGGACCTTCAATGCTGCAGATCTGTGCCTCAACACAATCCTGTCTTGACACACAACACAATGCCTCAAGTTGAATGTTAATTTCTCTAACATAAGTCGCCTAAAACATAGTTTTAAGAGAATTTGGCAGTATGTCCAACCAGCCTCACAACCGTAGACCACGAGTAACCACACCAGCCCAGGACCTCAACATCCGGCATCTTCGCATGTGGGATCGTCTGAAACAAGCAACCCAGACAGCTGATGAAGCTGTGGAAGTCAACGTTGTGAACAGAGTGCCCCATGGTGGCGGTGGGGTTATGGTATGGGCAGGCTGAAACTACGGAGAATGAACACAATTGCATTTTATCGATGGCCATTTGAATGCACAGAGATACCGTGACGAGATCACCTCATGTTTCAGCATGATAATGCATTGCCGCATGTCGAAAAGATCTGTACCCAATTCCTCAAAGCTGAAAATGTCCCAGTTCTTCCATGGCCTGCATACTCACCAGACATGTCACGCATTGAGCATGTTTGGGATGCTCTGGATCAACATGTATGACAGCGTATTCCAGTTCCCGCCAATATCCAGAAACTTCACACAGCCATTGAAGAGGAGTGGGGCAACATTCCACAGGCCACAATCAACAGCCTGATCAATTCTATGTGAAGGAGCTGTGTCGCGCTGCATGAGGCAAATGGTGGTCACACCAGATACTGACTGGATTTCTGATCCACGCCCCTACCTTTTTATTAATGTATCTGTGACCAACAGATGCATATCTGTATTCCCAGTCATGTGAAATCCATAGATTAGGGCCTAATTTATTTAATTTAGTTGACTGATTTCCTTATATGAACTGTAACTCTGTAAAATCTTAGAAATTGTTACATGTTGCATTTTTATTTTTGTTCATGGGTAATTGCATTTAAAAATCAGATTTTTGTAAAGGATTGCTCTTTTTCCAGTAATGGTAAAAATATCCATTGCCCAGCCTCTACCCCTTAAAATCATTAGATGACAGAAAACTGAAAACAAAAATCTAAGTTGACATTGATGACATGATACACTACATGTATGGACCTCACTTTGTGCACGGTAGCAGGAAAGGGCCTGCCCCAAACTGTTGCCACAAAGTTGGAAGCACATAATCATCTAGAATGTCATTGTATGCTGTAGCATTAAGATTTACCTTCACTGGAACTAAGGGGCCTAGCCCGAACCACGAAAAATAGCCCCAGACCATTATTCCTCCTCCACCAAACTTTACAGTTGGCAGTATGCATTCGGGCAGGTAGTGTTCTCCTGGTATTTGCCAAACCCAGATTTGTCCGTCGGACTGCCAGATGGTGAAGCGTGATTCATCACTCCAGAGAATGCGTTTCCACTGCTCCAGAGTCCAATGAAGGCAAGCTTTGCCCGGTAGTGAGTGTTGCAACCGAGGACAGACGATTTTTACGTGCTACGCGCTTCAACACTCTGCAGTCCCATTCTGTGAGCTTGTGTGGCCTACCACTTCGCGGCTGAGCCGGTGTTGCTCCTAGACGTTTCCACTTCACTATAACAGCACTTACAGTTGACCGTGGCAGGTCTAGCAGGGCAGAAATTTTACAAACTGACTTGTTGGAAAGGTGGCATCCTATGACGGTGCCACGTCGAAAGTCACTGAGCTCTTCAGTAAGGCCCTTCTACTGCCAATGTTTGTCTATGGAGATTGCAAGGCTGTGTGCTCAATATTATACATCTGTCAGCAAAGGGTGTGACTGAAATAGCTAAATCCACTCATTTGAAGGGGTGTCCACATACTTTTGTATATATAGTGTAATTGGTCAGATTTTTCACAATTTTCAAAACCATACTGCTAACCAATATGATAATAGAAAGACTGCATGTATAAAGTAAGCACTTTATTCAATTTATGAACGTTTTAATGGTTCCACTGAATCTGAATAACAGGGCAATCATGTTCTTCTTGATTTGTGAAATGAAAATTTCAGTGGTGCCAAAAATAGAAATGGTCGCTGCCTCGCGGCTGAGTTCACCGGTGCCTATTTTAACCCAGTATGTGAACAACCTTGTACACTGTGACCAGAGACAGGAGAGGGCCACCAGCTGAATTCAGCCAGGTCATTACTGGCTGAATTGAAAATGATGGTATGACTTCAGTCAGTCAGTCATTGGACTTGAAAGGACTCAAAGCTCACACGCTCCCAGTGACACACAGCCTATATTGTCCCCTCCAGGGGCCTCTGAAGATGATGCATTCAAAATCCCTCATCAATGTGGATACCAACTGTCACTTGTGTTGCTTTGCCATTTTTCTAGTCGTCGATGATGGATGACATGCCTGCATGCAATTCAGCTTTTTGGCAGATGACATTTGAACCTAGACTCACTTGAGCCCCTGTGCCTGGTGCTCACGGGGGAGACGGCCTCATACAGACAACACAGATGCTTCCCTATCTCCATCACTCTGTCTCTCTCTAAACCTTTCTCTCTCTCCCTCTCTCTCTCGCTCTCACTCTCTCGCTCTTTCTCTTTCTCTCATCATCATAGGCTCTATTAAACAACACAGGCTGTGGGGAGAGATAGGGCTGCTCCCTCAACCTACATAGGTTATTATTATTTCTATGGTTATCAGTATCTCTTTTTCCCAGAAATGGGCAGACGCCCATGTCCATTAGCAATCACTGCATTCTGGAGCGTTCTACAATGCCTCCCATCAAGCTGCTGGGCAGTATAGTAAAGCTGTACATAATCTGATGCAGAATTGATCATATGTCTTAAGTGGATACATTTTTCATGATCTTATCCTGTTCAAGCTCGGTAATTAATGTGTTTTTATCAACACCTCAGGGAGATCTGACAGACACATGTTAGCAGTGCTTAATTTGAGCCGGATCCTGCCGGAACAGGATCCGGCACCTCTCAGATTTGACTTTGTTCATTCTGGCACCTATTTGCCCAGATCCGGTACCTCTATCGGCATGATTTATTAATTGTTTCACTGTTCGCACTGTAAACATTCTAATAAAGCGATCAGTGTTAAATCAAGTTGCCTTGTTATTTCTCCCGCTCCCCAGAAAGACCATCGTGTAAAAGCGTGGTGATCCTTCTGTGTAATCATCCTATCCTGACACACTGATTCCAGACCTGCTCTCCTATTTGTACATAGAGGTTATGGGGAGGCCGGTGGAGTAAGTAACTGATCTTACTTACACAGGTCTTGGTAGTGGTGGTCAGCTAGTGGAGAGGTCCCTACGTAATCACGTCACGTAGACTAGGCTAGTTGTCTCCCTACTGAATTTGAAACGTGGGAAAGACAAATAAAACATTTATAAAAAAAGGCAATCAAGTTTGATGACATTTTTCAAGTCCAAAAATCCTGAGAAAGATGGTGAATCGAACCCAGAACGAGCCAGAGAATTGTCAGTGCTGGAGGAGAGGAGTGAGGGGCAAACTGTTCCTAATGGGGATGCCTGAGCTATCAGCGCTGCTAATCCTGCCAGTTCAGCATCACCACCGGCACCTCCACTATCTAGTAGGCCTACTAGCGAGTCAGACTCAGCGGGAGAGGGAGACGGGAGCTGGGGGGGACAGTGCCTCATCCACAGACGAAGTGCTCGAAGCAGGTGCAATTTGCAGTTCAAGAACAACAAACGTATAACCAAGGGCTTGTCATGCAGAATTCAAAGCTGGGCTGTACAACATGCAAAAAGGTAGGGAGCTTGGGTCTACAAACGACTGGAGTGATTAAACTAGCTAGCAAAAGAGAGGGTGGAATGTACAGTAACATCCTCTGCCTTTGACATAAAAACAATAACAAAGAGCCCTCAGAATTATTATTTTTTGAATATGCCTGAACCAATGCACATTTGGTGTCAGCAGGCCTTGTAGATGAGGCTAAAGAGGACACCCAGGTTATAGTTAACCCTCGAAAGGAAAAAATAGACACTACAGCCAGAGTCTTCAAAACAGCCTTAGAAGGAGGCTAAACGTCTCTGCCACAGGCCCGCTCATGGCTTTGAGCAAGACATTGACTGTCAGGAGTTAAATGAACTTGACATGGGGAGAGTCATTGTGGGAGGTTTTGAAAACTAAGGTAGGAAAATTGTTTTTCTTTACAAACTTGTTCTGTACTGTGAAGGTAATCTGAACATGTGCTTCATATTATCACATAGTCAGGAAGCCTATATATTCTCATATGTGTGTTCTGCTGTAGTCTACAGTAATTCATTTTATTTGAAGTTATATTCTGATATTGTGATATTTGTTCTACTGCTACATTGATGTCGTGAAAATGATATGACATATGGTTCTTGTAAGCCCCACAGCTGACTATGTGTGCATTTGCATATGGCGGGTGTTCTTCAGTGACGTCTAAAAATGTTGCTGTACACTGCTTCTGACTTGTGTAAGCCCCGCAGCTACACTCATATATGTGGGCATACTGCAATGACGTCTAAAATGTTGCTGTACACTGATTCTGACTTGTGTAAGCCCCGCAGCTACACTCATATATGTGGGCATACTGCAATGACGTCTAAAATGTTGCTGTACACTGATTCTGACTTGTGTAAGCCCCGCAGCTACACTCATATATGTGGGCATACTGCAATGACGTCTAAAATGTTGCTGTACACTGATTCTGACTTGTGTAAGCCCCGCAGCTACACTCATATATGTGGGCATACTGCAATGATGTCTAAAATGTTGCTGTACACTGATTCTGACTTGTGTAAGCCCCGCAGCTACACTCATATATGTGGGCATACTGCAGTGACGTCTAAAATGTTGCTGTACACTGATTCTGACTTGTGTAAGCCCCGCAGCTACACTCATATATGTGGGCATACTGCAATGATGTCTAAAATGTTGCTGTACACTGATTCTGACTTGTGTAAGCCCCGCAGCTACACTCATATATGTGGGCATACTGCAGTGACGTCTAAAATGTTGCTGTACACTGATTCTGACTTGTGTAAGCCCCGCAGCTACACTCATATATGTGGGCATACTGCAATGACGTCTAAAATGTTGCTGTACACTGATTCTGACTTGTGTAAGCCCCGCAGCTACACTCATATATGTGGGCATACTGCAGTGACGTCTAAAATGCTTTGAATGAATCAGCACCTTGGAGAGTGCTGTCCGTTTAACCACCATAGACAGTAGGCCACATGGCTGTTTACTCTGTCTGCTGAGCTGCCACATTGTGTTAGTCACTTTTTTTCTCAATGTGTTCCAGTACCTTAAGAGCCCCTCGGGTAACCCACCCTCTCGCGCTCACTTTGTGTTCCGGGTCCTCCCAATTTACAGATTAAGCACTGCATGTTAGCATGTGTTTATAAACATGATAGGTAGGATCTCGATATGGGGAAAGTTATATGACAGAAAATAATTGCATAGCATTTTTATGATTGAATAGGGTTGTATTGTACAGTTTGGTTAATGTAGAGTTCCTGTACTGTAAGTGAATTTCTTCCCTATGTGATGTTCTGCAGACAAAGATCTGTTATGAGAAGGTGACATTACAGCGTGACAGAGGGAGAATGAGGGGGGCTTGATAAAACCAGCCTGCTGCACTCCACTGTACTTAGCACTTACCAGACAGAAGCCCAAATAGCACCTTTATTCCCTATGGACCCTAGTCAAAAGTAGTGCACTACATAGGGAATAGGGTGCCATTTGGAACCAATGTGGTGTTGTTATCCACAGTACACAAGCTTACAATAGAGTAGGTGTGTGTTTGTTTTACTAACGATACCAATCATATGTCATGAATGGGAACATAAGTAAACATTGCTTCCCTTGTCCTATATAACTGCCCATTACTGTGTACTTACTATATTCTCACTCTTACACAGATAATAAAATGTACATGTTTGACAGGTCCTCATTGTAAATAAAAATCTGTTCTTAATTGACTAAATAAACAACATTGTTTGTAGCTGGCTAGTGTTTGATTGACAGGGGGATTCACAGGTCCATGCTTATTGTCAAGTCTCAGTAAAGAGTGTGTGTTCATAAGGATGTGTTGTTGTAGCCCTTTCCTGCAGTTAAATCACCCTCTAGTGGCCTCATGGGTGGAATGTTATTCATATTTTTATAATTTCATAATGAGTAAACATATTTCTTAAATAAACGCCGAAAATCGTTTCTATGTCAAACGGTTTTGTTTAAAATTTCAGTCTTCTGTGATGTACACTACATGACCAAAAGTATGTGCCACCTGCTCGGCAAACATCTCATTCATGAGCATTAATATGGAGTTGGTTCCCCCCTTTGCTGCTATAACAGCCTCTTCTGGGAAGGCTTTCCACTAGATGTTGGAACATTGCTGCAGAGACTTGCTTTCATTCAACCACAAGAGCATTAGTGAGATCTGGCACTGATGTTGGGCAATTAGGTCTGGCTCGCAGTCTACGTTCCAATTCATCCCAAAGGTGTTCGATGGGGTTGAGGTCATGGCTCTGTGCAAGCCAGTCAAGTTCTTCCATACCGATCTCCACCAACCTTTTATGTATGGGTCTCGCTTTGTGCAAGTGGGCATTGTCATGCGGAAACAGGAAAAGGCCTTCCCCAAACTGTTGCCTCAAAGTTGGAAGAACAGAATCGTCTAGAATGTCATTGTATGCTACTGCATTAAGGTTTCCCTTCACTGGAACTAAGGGGCCCGAACCATGAAAACAGCCACAGACCATTAATCCTCCTCCACCAAACTTTACAGTTGGCACTATGCATTCGGGCAGGTAGCGTTCTCTTGGCATCCGCCAAACCGAGATTGGTCCATTGGACTGCCTGATGGTGAAGCGTGATTCATCACTCCAGAGAACCCGTTTCCACTGCTCCAGAGTCCAATGGCGATGAGCTTTACACCACTCCAGCCTGCATTTGGCCTTTGGCATGGTGATCTTAGGCTTGTGTGCGGCTGCTCGGCCATGGAAACCCATTTCATGAAGCTCCCGACAAACAGTTATTGTATTGACGTTGCTTCCAGAGGCAGTTTGGAACTTGGTAGTGAGTGTTGCAACCGAGGACAGATGATTCTTACGCACTAAGCGCTTCATCACTCGGTGTTCCCGTTCGGTGAACTTTTGTGGCCTGCCAATTTGTGGCTGAGCCGTTGTTGCTCCTAGATGTTTCCACTTAACTATAACAGCACTTACAGTTGACAGAGGCAGCTCAGCAGGGCAGACATTTGATGAACTGTCTTATTGGAATGGTGGCATCCTATGATGGTTGAAAGTCACTGAGCTCTTCAGTGAGGCCATTCTACTGCCAATGGCTGCGTGCTCGATTGTATACTCCTGTCAGCAAAGGGTGTGGCCAAAATAGCATAATCCACTCATTTGAAGGGGTGTCCACATACTTTTGTATTTATAGTGTATATAAAGTGTAATATTGGGATGCAAACTCAAAATGTAATACATTTCAACTCTATATCTGACATGGTACAAGTGTCTTCTTTTTCTAAGCCCATAACCATGTGTGTGAGGTGTATACTTTTGTTTCAAAACCGTCTGTGTGACCCTGATTTAGCCCACTGCAGTAAAAGTTTATTAAGGTATTAAGGACAGTGATTCATCTAACCTAGATTTACCTTATCATGTAGCCTAGTTTGCCATAAATATAACAAGTTGTGTAATATCGTTTATATCAAACAGAAGTCGGTTATGATGAGATTATGATGATGTGAATATAACAGAGTGGTTTGTTTTCACTTACACACCGTGGTGCTCCTGTTTTGTCTTTTTGACTTCAGCTAAAACCGAAAGTTACACACTAAAAAAGTAGTTCAAAGAACATACAGTACTTCATTAAGCAGTTTTTATATTGTTTAATGCTTCTATCTGTTTTATTTCAGGTGTGATTACAGCATGAGTCCAACTGGTGACAGGCCCTGCTAGGCCTGAACAGACGGAGTGTGTTGGTGGAGGCTCATCAGTCTCCAGTATGGAGTTTTTGGTATGAGCTGTGGCCGGTCCGTTGCTTCTTGGGTCGGTCCAGTGGTGTGGTGTCCCTGTCTCTTGGCGGGATGCTGAGGGCTGGTGGTCCCCACCAGTATGACTCCCCTGGACATGTGGCTGTCCCGCTCCATCCCCATGTGCCTGCTCCTCCAGAGCCTGGTCCTCATGGCCCTGTGCTTCCCTTCCGCCTCCATGTGTCCCAAGGGATGCGTCTGCCAGCGGGCCCGACCCGACCCTGGCCTCCACCTCGGCCCAGGGCCCCTGGGGCTCCTCCTTGGCCTCAACGTCACCTGCACCGGGTCCCGGCTCAAAGAGATCCCCCCGGACCTGCCTCCAGACACCGCCGTGCTCCGCCTCGACCACAACCAGATCATGGCCGTCCCTGACCACGCCTTCCGGGGCCTGAGGCTGCTGCGGGAGCTCAATCTGTCCCACAATGCTGTGGAGACGCTGGGGGAGGGCGCCTTCAGTGGCGTGGAGGCCACACTGCAGGTCCTCGACCTCTCACACAACCGCATCACTAGTGTGCACAAGGATGCGTTCGCCCGGCTCAAAGCGCGGGTCCTGGTGGACGACAACCCCTGGCACTGTGACTGCACCCTGCAGCAGGCACTGGGCGGCATGGCCCACAACCACGAGGCGGCTGCACGCGTCCTCTGCCGGAGCTCCGAACTCCAGGAGCAGGAGGGACGCCATTTCCTGGCGGTGGACACAGACCTGTGTAACCTGGCCAAGAGGACCACGGACTACGCCATGCTGGTGACAATGTTCGGCTGGTTTGCCATGGTCATCTCCTACGTGGTGTATTACGTACGGCAGAACCAGGAGGATGCCCGGCGACACCTGGAGTACCTCAAGTCGCTCCCCAGCAAGCCTGTGAAGCCCAACGAGGTGGAGGACATCAGTACTGTGGTGTAACATGATATCATCACTACTGGATACTATAGGACATCAGTAGTCCGGTGTGACATCCCTATAGTGAGAACTGACTGTATACCATAGAATTAGATTGTCTAATTAGCTCTAGAATTAGAATGACTAATTGATTCTAATTCTATGCATGAACAGCAGAAGTTCCGACCTAAACACGGAGATAGGACCCATATTTCTAGTTTTTACAACTGGTTCCAAATTTCAAGATGGATGTAATGTCTTCTGTTGTGAAAATGTTTTTATTTTGTCCTACCTGTGATGTACTTAAAATAAATCATGATAGATTAAACCTGGATCCTTATATTTGAAGCTTCACACTCAATATGTGTAAAATACAAAGGTAAACATTGAGAAACCCCAATTTTTAAAAGAGGAGAGGAGAAAGAGGAGAAATGCAAACGTTAGCGTTTGTCTGTAGGCATCAATCTAAAGTCAAGCATTTTGGAATGCACAGTGTAGATGTCAGAATATAGACAACGGTAGTTAGTTCAGATCAGAGCAACAGAAAGGTATAGACTATGGGTGTAACACAGATGGCTTCATTGAGATCTGTTCTGAGATCTGTTCTGAGATCGTTTAAAAAAATCTGAATCTCAGGTTAAAATTTTGATAGGTTGATAAGTCTTTTTTAGAGCAAAATCTGTAGAAATGGTTTGTTGGACTAAACTTTTGTAAGGTAATCTGAAGAGTGTTCTGTGTTTGTGCATCCAACTGCATACTTTGTTTCATTTTATTTGAAAAATAACAGGCCCCAAACATCAATCATGAAAATGACCTTTCATTTTCATATGTGAAATAATGGAATCAATGATTTGTTCAAATGACCACGACATCACACTGTTGAAAGACTACTGATGTGCTGTAAAAATACTACAAATTTCTTCATTCATTTTGTCAAGTCCCTGTACTGTATGTTGTTGTTGTCTTGAAACGACAAAGTTGATACATTGCATCTTAGTAGATTTGTGATGGTCAGATAACGTAGCACAATGTTTTTTGGGGTAGATATCAAATGACCCACAAAAGACTCGGTAGATTCAAGTGATTCGTATGTGTGTCATGTGATTTACCAGTACACTAGTAGTGTCCAAGTTCTCATGTCCTGAGTCCGAACAAGCTTTTCGTGTTACGTGTTAACACAACACCCAACAACAATACTGTGCATTTGGTTTTTCTATAAAAAAAAACGTTTGCTATGATTTTTTATGACTCAGTCTATGCTTCCTGAAATAGAATACATATTCATATTCAGAGGAATGTATCTCACACAAAGCTTCCTCTCTCAGCCAAAATGTACATATAGTTTGTGTCCCAAATGCCAACCTATTCCTTACATAGTGCATAAAGCCCTATGGACCCTGGTGGAAGTAATGCACTATGTAGGGAATAGGGTACAGTTTGCGACGCACCCTCAGCGTCACAAACCTGGCAATGGGAAGACTGTAATAATTTCAACACAAACATCCCCTTTCTGTTCAACCTCATGCTGCGTTCAGAATGCAGATAGATGCATGCATCATTTACCTTGCCTTTAAAAACACTGTGTGTACAGTTATACCCCCAGCAAAGTTAGAAGAGCAAATTGCAGCTGTCATTCATTTAAATGGATTTCACTTCCACCACAGTGACAAGGGTTCACTAAAATATCCCATGGAGAGAGAGGGGAGGGCTGGTCAGAGAGGGAGAGAGAGGGAGAGAAAGCAAGAATTGAAGAGAGACGAGAGATAAGTGAGGGAATGAGCAATATGTGCAGGAAAGTGAGAGAATGAGAAAAGTTAAAGTTTCTTTCCATATTCAATGCAGATAAAAATAATATATTTTGAAAAGGAATGTTTACAAAGTTACGTTTTTTTTCCCAGAGCTGCAAGGTGGTCAGTTAATTTGGGAGGATTTGATGATACGATGAGCACAGGCTGTTACAACAGGTAGTTACAACAGGTAGTTACAACAGGCTGTTACAACATTTAGTTACAACAGGCTGTTACAACAGGTAGTTACAACAGGCTGTTAAAACAGGTAGTTACAACATTTAGTTACAACAGGCTGTTACAACAGGTAGTTCCAACAGGCTGTTACAACAGGTAGTTACAACAGGTAGTTACAACAGGCTGTTACAACAGGTAGTTACAACATTTAGTTACAACAGGTAGTTACAACAGGTAGTTACAACATTTAGTTACAACAGGCTGTTACAACAGGTAGTTACAACAGGCTGTTACAACAGGTAGTTACAACAGGTAGTTACAACAGGCTGTTACAACAGGTAGTTACAACATTTAGTTACAACAGGCTGTTACAACAGGTAGTTACAACAGGTAGTTACAACAGGCTGTTACAACATTTAGTTACAACAGGCTGTTACAACAGGTAGTTACAACAGGCTGTTACAACAGGTAGTTACAACATTTAGTTACAACAGGCTGTTACAACAGGTAGTTACAACAGGCTGTTACAACAGGTAGTTACAACAGGTAGTTACAACAGGCTGTTACAACAGGTAGTTACAACATTTAGTTACAACAGGCTGTTACAACATTTAGTTACAACAGGCTGTTACAACAGGTAGTTACAACAGGCTGTTACAACAGGCTGTTACAACATTTAGTTACAACAGGCTGTTACAACAGGCTGTTACAACAGGTAGTTACAACAGGCTGTTACAACATTTAGTTACAACAGGCTGTTACAACATTTAGTTACAACAGGCTGTTACAACATTTAGTTACAACAGGCTGTTACAACAGGTAGTTACAACAGGCTGTTACAACAGGTATTTACAACATTTAGTTACAACAGGCTGTTACAACATTTAGTTACAACAGGCTGTTACAACAGGTAGTTACAACAGGTAGTTACAACATTTAGTTACAACAGGCTGTTACAACGGGTAGTTACAACAGGTTGTTTAAACAGGTAGTTACAACAGTAAGTAGGCCTAGTCACATCAAACTAAATGCAAATAGGTACATTGTTGTTGTGTGTGAGAAGGAACTTGAAATCCCTTTAAATTGTTGTATTTGAATGTTGTGCTACTGTACAGCCTTTTGCACTATATTGTCCTGTAGAGCAGAGGCCATGAGTTCATGTCTCATGGATTTGTAATGGGTTTAGGAGAGGAGACTTTTTCTTTCAATACATGTACCATACTGCAAATGAAGAAAGCACAGTGTAGCCAAGCCAAGGAGTCTGGAAGAATGTTTAAGTGCCTGAAATACATATCTCACATTTTCTGTTTCTCATTTTAACCAAATTATTTCACATTCAGAGTCGGTTTCTGGACATGAAAGAAGAAAGCATAGCGTTTCACAGACAAAGGTTTATGTGTTTTGGAATCCTTTCATGTCCAGGATAGTGTATATAGAACCAACACAAAGGAGAAATTAACTCTTTACTGTTTGCTTTGAAAGAGCTGATAGAAGTGAAATTGACTTTGATATCCTAGTTTTTCACTGTCTCACTAAAACGAAGATGTGAAAGTAACATAAAACAGAGAGAATGTGGTTGTTGTCTTTCTTCTCTGCCTGTCAATTTTCTTTTCTTTTTATTAGGGAAAAAAGCTGAAGCTTTGTGATAAAACTCAAGACCTAGCACTGATTAAACCATCCATACATTGTAAAGGCATGTCATAAATCGAAATAAAGGAAATATGGACACTCTCCTCGTGATTTATTGCCATTTAGCTTTGGATGGTCACCACCGTTCAAAAGTTTGGGGTCACTTAGAAAATTCCTTGTTTTTGAAAGAAAAGCAAATTTTTTGTCCATTAAAATAACATCAAATTGATTCTTATATACAGTGTAGACATTGTTATTGTTGTAAATGACTATTGTAGTTGGAAATGGCTGATTTTTAATGGAATATCTACATAGGCGTACAGAGGCCCATTATCAGCAACCATCACTCCTGTGTTCCAATGGCACGTTGTGTTAGCTAATCCAAGTTTATCATTTTAAAAGGCTAATTGATCATTAGAAAACCTTTTTTCAATTATATTAGCACAGCTGAAAACTGTCGTCCTAATTAAAGAAGCAATTAAACTGGCCTTCTTACGACTAGTATCTGTTGAGTATCTGGAGCATCAAATCAAATCAAAGTTTATTTGTCACGTGCACCGAATACAACAGGTGTAGACCTTACAGTGAAATGCATACTTACAGGCTCTAACCAACAGTGCAAAAAAGGTATTAGGTGAACAATAGGTAAGTAAAGAAATAAAAACAAGCGTAAAAAGAGTGAAAAATAACAGTAGTGAGGCTATATACAGTAGCGAGGCTATAACAGTGGCGAGGCTACATATAGGCAGCAGTTAGTCGGGCTGATTGAGGTAGTATGTACATGTAGATATGGTTAAAGTGACTATGTATATATGATGAACAGAGAGTAGCAGCAGTGTAAAAAGAGGGGTTGGGGGTGGCACACAATGCAAATAGTCCAGGTAGCCATTTGATTACCTGTTCAGGAGTCTTATGGCTTGGGGGTTAAAACTGTTGAGAAGCCTTTTTGTTCTAGACTTGGCACTCCGGTATCGCTTGCCATGCGGTAGTAGAGAGAACAGTCTATGACTGGGGTGGCTGGGGTCTTTGGCAATTTTTAGGGCCTTCCTCTGACACCGCCTGGTGTAGAGGTCCTGGATGGCAGACAGCTTAGCCCCAGTGATGTACTGGGCCGTACGCACTACCCTCTGTAGTGCCTTGCGGTCGGAGGCCAAGCAGTTGCCATACCAGGCAGTGATGCAACCAGTCAGGATGCTCTCGATGTTGCAGCTGTAGAACCTTTTGAGGATCTGAGGACCCATGCCAAATATTTTTAGTTTCGTGAGGGGGAATAGGCTTTGTCGTGCCCTCTTCACGACTGTCTTGGTGTGCTTGGACCATTCTAGTTTGTTGGTGATGTGGACACCAAGGAACTTGAAGCTCTCAACCTGCTCCACTACAGCCCCGCCGATGAGAATGGTGGCGTGCTCGGTCCTCCTTTTCCTGTAGTCCACAATCATCTCCTTAGTCTTGGTTATGTTGAGGGATAGGTTGTTATTCTGGCACCACCTGGCCAGGTCTCTGACCTCCTCCCTATAGGCTGTTTCATTGTTGTCGGTGATCAGGCCTAATACTGTTGTGTCATCTGCAAACTTAATGATGGTGTTGGAGTCGTGCATCAGCATTTGTGGGTTCGATTACACGCTCAAAATGGCCAGAAACAAATAACTTTCTTCTGAAACTCATCAGTCTATTCTTGTTCTGAGAAATGAAGGCTATTCCATGCGAGAAATTGCTAAGAAACTGAAGAACTCGTACAACGCTGTGGGTAACAGATAGCCAGTTAGCGGGTACGCGCTACTAGCGTTTCAATCAGTTACGTCACTTGCTCTGAAACCTAGAAGTAGTGTTGCCCCTTGCTCTTGGGTGACAGTTGTTGATGTGTGCAGAGGGCAAGGCCGCGGCCCTTGCAGAGCAAGGGGCAACACTACTTCTAGGTTTCAGAGCAAGTGACGTAACTGATTGAAACGCTAGTAGCGCGTACCCGCTAACTAGCTAGCCATTTCACATCCGTTACATGTGTACTACTCCCTTCACAGAAGAGCGCAAACTGTCTCTAACCAGAATAGGAAGAGGAGTGGGAGGCCATGAAGCACAACTGAGCAAGAGGACAAGTACAATAGAGTGTCTAGTTTGAGAAACAGATGCCTCACAAGTCCTCAACTGGCAGCTTCATTAAATAATACCCGCAAAACACCAGTCTCAACGTCAAAAGTGAAGAGGCAACTCCGGATGCTGGCCTTCTAGGCAGAGTTGCAAAGGAAAAGCCATATCTCAGACTGGCCAATAAAAATAAAAGATTAAGATGGGCAAAGAACACAGAGATTGGACAGAGGAAGATTGGAAAAAGGTCTTATGGACAGACGAATCTAAGTTTGAGGTGTTAGGATCACAAGGAACATTCGTGAGACGCAGAAAAAATGAAAAGATGTTGGAGGAGGGCTTTACGCCATCTGTCAAGCATGGTGGAGGCAATGTGATGGTCTGGGGGTGCTATTGTGGTGGTAAAGTGGGAGATTTGTACAGGGTTAAAGGGATCTCGAAGAAGGAAGGCTATCACTCCATTTTGTCTATAATGGAGTGACCAGCACAGTCACCGGATCTCACCCCTATTGAGCTGTTGTGGGAGCAGCCTGACCATATGGTACGTAAGAAGTGCCCATCAAGCCAATCCAACTTGTGGGAGGTGCTTCAGGAAGCATTGGGTGAAATCTCTTCAGATTACCTCAACAAATTGACAACTAGAATGCCAAAGGTCTGCAATGCTGTAATTGCTGCAAATGGAGGATTCTTCAACAAAAGCAAAGTTTGAAGGACACAATTATTATTTCAATTAAAAATCATTATTTATAACCTTGTCAATGTCTTGACTATATTTCCTATTCATTTTGCAACTCTTTTCATGTATGTTTTCATGGAAAACAAGAACACTTCTAGTGACCACAAACTTTTGAAAGGTAGTGTCCCATGTGCTCCTTCTCAGGCCTCTAGGTCACCAGGCTGCTCGTTATGGCGCAGGCCTGTCACCATTGTTACCCGCATCTGCGCATCGTCAGACTCACCTGGACTCCATCACTTCCCTGATCACATTCCCTATATATGTCACTCCCTTTGGTTCCTTCCACAGGCATCATTGTTTCTGTATCTTGTCGGTGTGCTGTTAGTTTTTCTTGTTTTGTATTATGGTCTGTTTTTTTTTTTTAAACACTCACTCCCTGAACTTGCTTCCCGACTTTCAGCGCATATCGTTATAGGTAGTGTATGTTGTAGCCTTTCTTCCCAATACTAGGAGAGAGTGGAGAGGGTTCCCACATCCCTGTCAAGTCAACTTTATTTAAGTGTCATAAGGTTTCAATACACTTTACAGAGGGACATTTGCCACATGCTGATAACATTTTCACACAACATGCAACCTATAGTGCTACATCAATGACTCGTTCACGTTTTAGCTAAAGAAAATGTTTCTCTTTGAATAATGAGCTTCAGTATTCATACAGTATGTTCATTTCATTTGCTTTTGTCCTTAAGGCTGGAATCCTTAATGGTGAAACAGCCATGTCCGTTTGCGATATTACAACAACAAAGAAGTTACTGCAAACAACAAACACATTTTTTTCCCCTCTGACCGCGATAGAAGAGCACGATATGTACTGGCATTTTTTTTAACCATGCTGCATGTTGCTCCGTCGCTAGGCAACAAAAACAATAGCAATGGTGGGGCGGTCAGTGGCACTGTTTCCCCCTACTATGAATTCCATCTTTAAATGCAAGGTATGACAGATCATGATAAAGGCATATTCAGAATAAACACACACACACACACACACACTCACACACACACACACACACACGCGCGCGCACACACACACACACACACACACACACACACACACACACACACACACACACACACACACACACACACACACACACACACACACACACACACACACACACACATACACACACACACACACAGACAGACACACACACACTGACAGGGAGAAAATCAGGGATAAATTGAAACAGACAAACAGTGTTTGAAGTTGAGACTAGAGGCGGCTTATCAACGGTTTGCTAAAAGCACAGATGAACAAACGGTGACTGCCATACATGAGTGCTTCTATGTCTCAAAGCAATTCCTCGCTTCTTTCTTCCCTCGACACCACGGCTAAATCTGTTCAATGGCTCTCCCCTCCCTCCCTCCATCCTTCCATCCGTCTGTATTTAAGGCTGGGATAGGATGGATGCCCAACTGTTCTGAATTGTCTTCTGAATTATAAACTGACACAGACTAAAATTTGATCCTAAATTAGATCTATTTTTAAACTCAAGGTAGACCCAGAGTAATATCTCATGGTCTCTGGCAACACTCCTCAACCCTTGCAACCTCTCCCCACCAACCACCTCCTCCGAGCTGTCGCCCGACCATCCCCCAACTCTCCCAGCTACACCACCACACTCCCAGCTACACCCCTACTCTCCCAGCTACTCTCCCAGCTACTCTCCCAGCTACACCCCCACTCTCCCAGCTACACCCCCACTCTCCCAGCTACACCCCTAGCTACACCCCCACACTCCCAGCTACACCCCCACTATCCCAGGTACACCCCAACTCTCCCAGCTACTCTCCCAGCTACTCACCCAGCTACACCCCCACACTCCCAGCTACACCCCCACACTCCCAGCTACACCCCAAATCTCCCAGCTACTCTCCCAGCTACACCCCAACTCGCCCAGCTACTCTCCCAGCTACACCCCCACTCTCCCAGCTACACCCCCACACTCCCAGCTACTCTCCCAGCTACACCCCCACACTCCCAGCTACACCCCCACTCTTCCAGCTACACCCCCACTCTCCCAGCTACACCCCCACACTCCCAGCTACACCCCCACTCTCCCAGCTGCACTTTTATTTATGACCGGTATACACGCAAACCATTCTGTTGATGGAATACGCCCAGTTGGACTGTTTTTCGTGCCCAAAGTCGACCGTTAATGCTAATTTCATGCAATTCTACACATTTTGACGTTGCTTATGATGTGTTCCTATGCTATCTGGGGACCCCCCGATACTTCAGGGGGCCCCCAACCATTTTGAAGAAATTATTGGGGGGGACGAATTGACCTGTTCTAACATGTCCCCCCATTCCCGTGGTAATTTAGCCTATGGGTCAACTTACTGTACACATTGAAACTGCTCAGACATATGTGGCTCAATGGACCAGTATAAGAGGGTTTGATATATTATTGAAGAGTGCAATATAACTACTGTCTCAGATGTGAACTTGGAGAAATTCAAAGAAGGACTTCAAAAGATACAGAGAAGTACTGTTTCTCTAGAGGTGTTGGGTTTGTAACGGCAGCCTTCCTCCTCTTCGTCTGAAGAGGAGGTGTAACAGGGATCGGACCAAGAGGCAGCGTAGCTCGTGTTCAACATGTTTAATTACAATCGAAACTGTGAACACTTACAACAATTACAAAATAACAAAACGTGGCAAACCGAAACAGCCCTATCTGGTGCAGAGAAAACACAGAGACAGGAAACAACCACCCACAATCCCCAACACAAAACAAGCCACCTATATATGATTCCCAATCAGAGACAACACAAAACATCTGCCTCTGATTGAGAACCATATTAGGCCAAACATAGAAACGGACAAACAAGACACACAACCTAGAATGCTCACCCAGCTCACGTCCTGACCAACACTAAAACAAGCAAAACACACAAGAACTATGGTCAGAACGTGACAGGGTTAGACACTGGGTCCCAAGGTGAATCCTGACTTCCACTTAGTCTAACACTGGCATCAATGCGTGACTACAGGAACATTGAACATTTGCGTTTGCCTTTTAGTGATTGGATCAGCTGCCCCTTGACAATCAAAATACTCAGACAAGAATGTCCCTGTTTAGCCTGGTCCCATACTGAAGGCTATGTGTTGTAGCCAACTCTTCTATCATCGTTGAAGCATACACAAAGGCATCTTTGGTAAAGCAATTGGAACACAAAGAGGAGTTGGCTAATAGCACACACAGGACCACCAGGTTATAGTGCCTGTCCATCCAGTGAGGCACCAGGCTTGTAGTGTAACGGATGTGAAATGGCTAGTTAGTTAGCGGGTACGCGCTAACAGCATTTCAATCAGTTACGTCACTTGCTCTGAAACCTAGAAGTAGTGTTGCCCCTTGCTCTGCAAGGGCCACGGCCTTTGTGGAGCGATGGGTAACGATGCTTCATGGGCGACCATTGTTGATGTGTGCAGAGGTTCCCTGGTTCGTGCCCGGGTTGGGGCGAGGGGACATGCGTAAAGTTAAAACTTTTACAGTTGCACCACAACTCAGACAGAGACCAGAACAGACTGAGCCTGTTAAAACAGACCGTGAGCCAGCTAAAACACTGCCTGAGGGTGACGTGTTTTAATTTCCTCCTGGTGTCTGAGGGAGGGAGCTGGCGATGATTTCTTACCTGTCTCTGCATATTGCTCAGCATTAGCCATGCCAACAGTACTAGTTGGACCTGCAGTTATCACACTTAAGACTCAAGACTCATCTTGAGTTTATAAAGTCAGAGCCATTGAAAGTGATCTTTAGGGGCATCAATTTATGGTAATTCAAGGCACTGTTCTCAGGGACAAGATCTCTGTTTCTGTCTGAGTTTTATACAGAAAACATCAAGGGATGATATCCCTGACTCAGATTAAACCTCCAACTGAAATAAAAAGTATATGGAAAATCTTAATTGAAAGTGCCCAGGAATAAGCTTCATCAGCTTCATATTCTCGATAACATATATTTGATTTCTGCTTTGGCAATCAGAAACATTGTCCCTCCATTTTCTGTTTTGACTAAATGATTTCCTCCTTTTTAGACTAATCCTGGTATCTCCTTAGAGTTATTACAGAAGATACTGTATCTCTTGTCTTCCTGTTTTATCATAATAGTCTGGTCTACCGTCGTCTGGTCTGATATGGGTGATTAATGGGCCTTTTGCCGATGTTCATTATTGAATTGAGTTTGAATAAACTAAGAGATTAATATTGAATGATAAAATGGGGACTCGCTCTCTCTCTTTCCCTCTCTCTCTTTCCCTCTCTCTCTTTCCCTCTCTCTCTTTCCCTCTCTCTCTTTCCCTCTCTCTCTTTCACTGTCTGTCTTTTCCTTTCTTTGAACACAGAGTAACGTACAACAGACAGACAGTGTATGCCACACTGTTGTGATTTGTTTACCTTTCTCAGGGTGCACTAGCACACACACACACACACACACACACACACACACACACACACACACACACACACACACACACACACACACACACACACACACACACACACACACACACACACACGTACGCACGAACATACACATACACCTCTATCACCTGCCTGCCTAGTGAGCCCATGACCTTTGGTTGCCGTGGTTTCCTTCCTGGGGTTGCCTTAACTCTTTTTCTATCAGTGGAGGCTCCTCGGAGGAGGAGGAAGGGGAGGACCATCCTTCTCAGTGAATTTCAGATACAACTATACTAAATATATTCACGTCACGAAATCCCTTATTAAAACAGACTGTTTTGTTATGAAGTTCTACAGTAGCCTCTGCAGCACTCTGTAGGGTAGCACAAGGGTGTAGCCGAAGGACAGATAGCTTCTGTCCTCCACTGGGTACATTCTCACCCCTTTCCATAGACTTATGACAACTTCCGGAGGACTTCCTCCAACCTCTTGCAGCATGAACTGACATGTTGTCCATCTGATCAAATGATCAGATAATTAATCTAGTACTGAAAGCATGAAGGTGAAGCAAACACAACCCAAACAAGCCGCACTGCTTCTTTGACACAATGCCCACTTAACCCGGTAGCCAGCCGCACCAATGTGTTGGAGGAAACACCGTACACCTGGCGACCATGTCAGCATTAGCTACCTGGCTGCATTTAAGGTAAGGTAACTTTTGGTTTAATGAATTTTTGCTACCGGGGCCACAGGTGTAACTGCTAAACCGATTGCTGCTGACTACTGTCACATCTGCTCCTGCTACGCCCTCTGGTGTTCATCCGGTGTCTTCTTGACCTGCAGTTACTCCCCCTGTACACTCTCTCTCTCTCCCTCTCCCTCTCTGTGTGATTGTGTGGTTGGTGTGCTGCAGTCAGAGCAGATCCCTACCAGCTGGAACTCGTTCCATAATAAAGACCTCTACAAATACTCAGTTCTGCCACTTCCCCTCTGCCAGATTGGAATCTTTGCTCAGTCAGTTCCTGATTCTAGCCATTTATGATTATTTAAGATCCTGTTACTCTGCCGTACCTGTTTCCCTGCCTGACACCGTTTATCCTCTCATTGCAGTTTACCGCTCTGTCTCTGGCTCCTGTCTCCTGTTCCACATCTCACCACCCAACTATATTGCTCTGGATTTTACTCAACACCACTACCTTGGATTCCCCTCAGGACCTGTTTACCCTTTTCTACTCAGCTAACTCCAACCTCAGTCTCCACATCTGTTTTTTCTGCAACTTGTCCGAGCTTCCCCGGATCTGCACACCATATCTCCCTGTGTAACAATAAATATTTTGGTTCATTCATCCCTGTTTCCTCATCTGAGTCTGCTCTTGGGTTCCCCTGTGTCGCTCCGCTTAACAACTACACTGTACTGCATGATTGTACCGGGTTTACGAACCCCAGTTAATTCTATTAGCTATGTTGACTATGACGTGACAACGATGGAGGCTGTGTGTAGCGGTTAGCAGGTTTGGCTTGGAAACTTTTTTTTCTCCTAGTCACAGATAGCTGATGTGTTGTGCACTGAAGTCCACAAGCAAAGGGAAAAGGTGAGAGGAGAAGAGCGCGTAGATAGATGTGAGAAGGAATTATATACACAAGGAGCTGTTTGTATGTGTCTGGTATGGCAGTGAACTTTATTAGCATTTGATCAGGGGTGTATACATTGTGCCGATTCTGTTGAAAAACGTTTCTTAAATGGAAGCAAACGGAACAAACTATTGTTTCCAACTGGATTAATGATTACACCCTAGATCAGCTAGATGCAGGCAAAAGTGTGCAAGGCGGTATTGAATATGTCACTGTCACCTTGATTACTCCAAATTCCCTTGACCTGTGCACTTACGTTGTAAACTTTCATTCATAGGCTAGGTTCTAGCAACCTCATGATAGGCACAGGGAAAATTAGAGTATCATGTAGTAGCCTAAACTTAGCGATGTTATATTGAGCTGGGTGAATGGAATATGAATGGCAGTCAACCAATATGCTGTAATAGAAATAAGGCCATGTTCATAATCCTCCCTCATCTTATACGGCACCTACCGCCACTGCTTTCTATATACAGTGGTGGCCAAAAGTTTTGAGAATGACACAAATATTATTATTATTTTATTTATTTATTTTTCTTTTTTTTAATCCCCTTTTCTCCCCAATTTTCGTGGTATCCAATCGCTAGTAATTACTGTCTTGTCTCATCGCTACAACTCCCGTACGGGCTCGGGAGAGACGAAGGTCGAAAGCCATGCGTCCTCCGAGGCACAACCCAACCAAGCCGCACTGCTTCTTTAACACAGCGCGCCTCCAACCCGGAAGCCAGCCGCACCAATGTGTTGGAGGAAACACCGTGCACCTGGCCCCCTTGGTTAGCGCGCACTGCACCCAGCCCGCCACAGGAGTCGCTGGAGCGCGATGAGACAAGGAACCCTCCCTAACCCGGACGACGCTAGCCCAATTGTGCGTCGCCCCACGGACCTCCCGGTCGCGGCCGGCTGCGACAGAGCCTGGGGGCGAACCCAGAGACTCTGGTGGCGCAATTAGCACTGCGATGCAGTGCCCTAGACCACTGCCCCACCCGGGAGGCCCCTAACAAATATTAATTTACACAAGGTTTGCTGCTTCAGTGTCTTTAGATATTTTTGTCAGATGTTACTATGGAATATTGGAGTATAATTACAAGCATTTCACAAGTGTCAAAGGCTTTTATTGAGTCAATATTCGCAGTGTTGACCCTTCTTTTTCAAGACCTCTGCAATCCGCCCTGGAATGCTGTTAATTAACTTCTGGGCCACATCCTGACTGATGGCAGCCCATTCTTGCATAATCAATGCTTGGAGTTTGTCAGAATTTGTGGGTTTTTGTTTGTCCACCCGCCTCTTGAGGATTGACCACAAGTTCTCAATGGGATTAAGGTCTGGGGAGTTTCCTGGCCATGGACCCAAAATATCAATGTTTTGTTCCCCGAGCCACTTAGTTATCACTTTTGCCTTATGGCAAGGTGCTCCATCATGCTGGAAAAAGGCATTGTTCATCACCAAACTGTTCCTGGATGGTTGGGAAAAGTTGCTCTCGGGGGATGTGTTGGTACCATTCTTTAAACATGGCTGTGTTCTTAGGCAAATTGTGAGTGAGCCCACTCCCTTGGCTGAGAAGCAACCCCACACACGAATGGTCTCAGGATTCATCAGAGAAAATGACTTTACCCCAGTCCTCAGCAGTCCAATCCCTGTACCTTTTGCAGAATATCCGTCTGTCCCTGTCCCAAAGAAGTGGCTTCTTTGCTGCCCTCTTGACACCAGGCCATCCTCCAAAAGTCTTTGCCTCACTGTGCGTGCAGATGCACTCACACCTGCCTGCTGCCATTCCTGAGCAAGCTCTGTACTGGTGGTGCCCCGATCCCGCAGCTGAATCAACTTTAGGAGACAGTCCTGGCACTTGCTGGACTTTCTTGGGGGCCCTGAAGCCTTCTTCACAACAATTGAACCGCTCTCCTTGAAGTTCTTGATGATCCGATAAATGGTTGATTTAGGTGCAATCTTACTGGCAGCAATATCCTTGCCCGTGAAGCCGTTTTTGTGCCTTGTCCTCGTCAACACTCACACCTGTGTTAACGAGAGAATCACTGACATGATGTCAGCTGGTCCTTTTGTGGCAGGTCTGAAATGCTGTGGAAATGTTTTTGGGGGATTCAGTTCATTTGCATGGTAAATAGGGACTTTGCAATTAATTGCAGTTCATCTGATCACTCTTCATAACATTCTGGAGTATATGCAAATTGCCATCATACAAACTGAGGCAGCAGACGTCGTGAAAATTAATATTTTTGTCATCCTCAAAACTTTTGGCCACGACTGTACAGTACCAGTCAAAAGTATGGACCTATTCACAACAGGATTTTTTTCTTTATTTAGACTATTTTCTACATTGTAGAATGATAGTGAAGACATTAAAACTATGAAATAACATATATGGAATCATGTAGTTAGCTAAATATATTTTATATTTGAGATTCTTCAAAGTAGCCACCCTTTGCCTTGATAACAGCTTTGCACACAGTGTCAGAGTATCACAGAAGAGATAATCCTTCCTGAAACCTCCTCAGAGGACTCTGACCAGGAGGTAGATATGTCAAATGTTCCCCCTCCATGGTTAAATTGGTCCCCTTTGACACTCTACTTCCCCCTGTGAGCAATGTTCAGTTTCATCGAGACAAAATTAATTAACATTGTGGCACAAATGGCACCCTATTCCCCACATAATGCATTACTTATGCCCAGGGCACATTAGGGTGCCATTTGGGGTGCATACTATGACTACCGGTAGAGGAAGTCCTTATTTTAGCCCAAAGCCGCTTCTTATGGTGGAAGTGCACCTCTTATGATCAGAGGTACTGGAGAAGGTTAAGTGGTTGGCTGGCTCATACGACAACCATTACTGTGGCTTTGGTCAGGATTATGGTCATATAAAATAACACAACCCAGCCACCAGACAAAGCTTTTTAGACTTTCGGAGTGGATTTGGTGCAGGTTTAATGTCTTAGGCAAAACCATCAACAAAACATTACACTTCTCCACCTTTTTTACCCAGCATACAGCTCTTTCTGATGAGGCTGCTTTCCTTTACAATGTATGTATGATGATATCAAATGAGGATCTCCTGTCAATCTGTCTTCCTATGATTATTATTATGATATCCTTTTACGCAAGCTATGAGCTCATCCACAGGCTAAATTGCTAATTGAATAACGCTTAATAAAGCAATGTGTTCTTGTGTGCTATTGTAAATCAGTAAATAAGACACAAAAAAACAGTGAAGCCATCAGGCTAATGTAAGGAATTATCTGGAATATGTGTTGGCAGACCCCTACTTTTATTTACCGTAATTAAGTCTTTGTTATGTTTTTATTTGTTGCTGCAAATTGGGAATGTTAAAGTAATGTCCCCTGTGTTTGGTTTTGATTCCTAACATAGTTATTTTTGTTCAAGTCCACCATTTTGAAATAACACCAGTAAGACCATCACCTAAGATGGACGTGCCATCTAGAAAGCGTATACACAGGTTTTATAAACAGTTAACAAATCATGAAAAAGTAATTCACAGATCATGAATTTAAGCAATGAATAACATCATGTATCTTGCTAAAGAGTGAGACTGATAAATGACTGCTGTCCATGTGAAAATGTCACACATTATATTACTCAGACAGTCCTTTATGGAAAAAAGCATGCTAAAAAATGATCAAATCTGAGATATTAACAGTCGTTATTACACCTTTGATAGCAAAGCCAGTAATGCATTGATGAGACCATAGGACAATTATTTAACTTCCTGTGTCATCCTCTGTGATGCCAGTGGCCCGGCCCTGTGATTATCAAAGGTCGAAGGTCACAATGAATGCCAGAAAGGTCTTCAATGAAAACCCTATCTTTTTTGGGTCCAAACATAGCAATAACCCACTCAATGACACCACAAGTTATGTTACCTGGCCATTTGCAATTTCTCTTTCTGTCTATTTTACTAATGTAACCATGCAAGGTGTATTAGGTATTAGGTACGAACCAACACAGCCATTAAGCTGATGATAGCACAGGCAGTGTGAGCGTAAATAAAACCATAGGCAGTGGCGGTTGGTGCCGTTTAGGATGAGGGAGGATGCAAAAAAATGTTGTGCATGACCTTATTTCTATTACAGCATATTGGATGACTTTCATTCATATTCCATTTACCCAGTTCAATGTAACATCGATAAATTTAGGCTACTACATGATACTCGAATTTCCCTATACCCATCATGAGGTAGAGAAGTCGAGAGAATTTTTTAAAATCAAGGTGACAGATAGTAACACATTCATTACCGCCTTGCACACTCGTGCCTGCATCTAGCTGATCTAGGGTGTAATTATTAGTCCAACAGTTGCAAACAAGAGTTCCTATTGGACAAATTCAGGTATGTTTACACCCGTTTTGCTCCGTTTGCTTCCGATTAAGAAAGGTATTTCAATAGAATTGGCAGAATAAATACACCCCTGATCAAGCGCAAACACAGTTCACTTTCATAGCAGCCACATACTGTACAAACAGCATGATCACTTTGCTCATTGTAATTCCTTCTAACATCTACACACTCTCCTCCTCGCTCACCTTTTACCTTTGATTGTGGACTTTAGTGCACAACACATCAGCTATCTGTGACCAGGCGATAAAACCTTCCCATGCCAAACCTTCATATCATAATCGCTAACCGTTACACACAGCCTACATCATTGTCACCATATTATCTAACGTCATCGTCAACATAGCTAATAGAACTAACGCATTTGTAAACCTGCTACAATCATGCAGTACAGTGTACAGTCAACAAGCACTTGAGAGGTTACACCGGCCTCCAATGAATGTATAAAAAAATAAATGTATAAATCCAAAAGCTTAACTTGGCTTGAGAGTTCCAGTGTTGGATAGCCATAGCCAGCTAGCTAACATAGCATCCCTCTCTGTTTGAGTTGGGTGTTTGAGTTAGCTAAACTAGTTAGCTAGCTAGTCAACTAAGTAAGTGAAAGTAAAAAAATACTATGATATATACAGTGGCTTGCGAAAGTATTCACCCCCTTGGCATTTGCCCTATTTTGTTGCCTTACAACCTGGAATTAAAATAGATTTTTGGGGGGTTTGTATTAATTCATTTTCACAACATGCCTACCACTTTTAAGATGCAAAATATTTTTGGATTGTGTAACAAACAATAAATAATAAAAAAAAACAGAAAACTTGAAAGTGCAGAACTATTCAACCCCCCCAAAGTCACTACTTTGTCGAGCCACCTTTTGCAGCAATTACAGCTGCAAGTCTAGCCACTGGGATTTTTGCCCATTCTTCAAGGCAAAACTGCTCCAGCTCCTTCAAGTTGGATGGGTTCCACTGGTGTACAGCAATCTTTAAGTCAAAATACAGATTCTCAAATTGATTGAGGTCTGGGATTTGACTAGGCCATTCCAAGACATTTAAATGTTTCCCTTTAAACCACTCGAGTGTTGCTTTAGCAGTATGCTTAGGGTCATTGTCCTGCTGGAAGGTGAACCTCCATCCCAGTATCAAATCCCTGGAAGACTGAAACAGGTTTCCCTCAAGAATTTCTCTGTATTTAGTGCCATCCATCATTCCTTCAATTTTGACCAGTTTCCTAGTCCCTGCAGATAAAAAAACATCCCCACAGCATGGGATGGTGTTCTCGGGGTGATGCAAGGTGTTGGGTTTGCGCCATACATAGCGTTTTCCTTGATGGTCAAAAAGCTCAATTTTAGTCTCATCTGACCAGAGCACCTTCTTCTATATGTTTGGGGAGTTTCCCACATGCCTTTTGGCGAACTCCAAACGTGTTTGCTCATTTTCTTCTTTAAGCAATAGCTTTTTTCTGGCCACTCTTCCGTAAAGCCCAGCTCTGTGGAGTGTACAGCTTAAAGTGATCCCATGGACAGATACTCCAATCTCCGCTGTGGAGCTTTTCAGCTCCTTCAGGGTTATCTTTGGTCTCTTTGTTGCCTCTCTGATTAATGCCCTCCTTGCCTGGTCCGTGAGTTTTGGTGGGTGGCACTCTCTTGGCAGGTTTGTTGTGGTGTCATATTCTTTCAATTTTTTTATAATGGATTTAATGGTGCTCCGTGGGATGTTCAAAGTTTCTGATATTTTTATAACCCAACCCTGATCTGTACTTCTCCACAACTTTGTCCCTGACCTGTTTGCAGAGCTACTTGGTCTTCATGGTGCCACTTGGTTGGTGGTGCCCCTTGCTTAGTGGTGTTGCAGACTCTGGGGCCTTTCAGAACAGGTGTATATATACTGAGATCATGCGACACTTAGATTGCACACAGGTGGACTTTATTTAACTAATTATGTGACTTTTGAAGGTAATTGGTTTCACCAGATCTTATTTAGGGGCTTCATAGCAAAGGGGGTGAATACATATGCACGCGCCACTTTTCTGTTTTACAGTTTTGATAATTTTTTAAACAAGTACTTGTTTTCATTTAAATTCACCAATTTGGACTATTTTGTGTATGTCCGTTACATGAAATACAAATACAAATCCATTTAAATTACAGGCTGTAATGCAACAAAATACAAAAAACGCCACGGGGGATGAATACTTTTGCAAGGCACTGTAGCTCTCTCTCTTTCTTCCTTCTCCTTCATTTTTGAAGACCTTTATTTGTTCAAAACTGTTCTACTATTGTCTTTCTCTCTCTTTGAGTCAACTACTCACCACATTTTATGCACTGCAGTGCTATCTAGCTGTAGCTTATGCTTTCACTACTAGCTTCATTCATTGATTCTTCGATTGGGTGGACAAAATGTCAGTTCATGCTACAAGAGCTCTGATAGGGTAGAGACGTCTTCTGGAAGTTCTCATAATTACTGCGTAAGTCCATGGAAGGGGGTGAGAATCGGTGAGCCTTCTAGGTTTTGTATTGAAGTAGATGTACCCAGAGGAGGATGGAAGCTAACTGTCCTCTGGCTACACCATGGTGCTATCCTACAGAGTGATGTTGAGACTATTGTAGACGTTCATTGCAAAACAATGTGTTTTAATTAATTATTTGGTGACATTAATGTATTTAATATTGTTTTATCAAAAAATTGTAGTTTTTAAAAATGTTTCACTATTTTTATTTTTATTAAATTAACTTAGGACGATAGTTCTCCCCTTTCTCCTCTGAGGAGCCTCCACTAACCGCAGGGGAAGTTGGTGGGTGGAATTAGAAGGAGAAAGCAACAGACTATTAATTGGCGTTAATACTGTTGAAGTCGGATGTTTACATACACCTTAGCCAAATACATTTAAACTCCGTTTTTCACAACTCCTGACATTTAATCCTCGTAAAAATGTACCTCTCTTAGGTCCGTTAGGATCACCACTTTATTTTAAGAATGTGAAATGTCAGAATAATAGTAGAGAGAATTATTTATTTCAGCTTTTATTTCTTTCATCACATTCCCAGTGGGTCAGAAGTTTACATACACTCAATTAGTATTTGGTAGCATTACCATTACATTGTTTAACTTGGGTGAAACGTTTCGGGTAGCCTTCCACAAGCTTCCCACAGTAAGTTGGGTGAATTTTGGCCCATTCCTCCTGACAGAGCTGGTTTAACTGAGTCAGGGTTGTCGACCTCCTTGCTCGCACACGCTTTTCAGTTCTGCCCACAAATTTTCTATGGGATTGAGGTCAGGGCTTTGTGATGGCCGCTCCAATACCACAACTTTGGAAGTATGCTTGGGGTCATTGTTCATTTGGAAGACACATTTGCGACCAAGCTTTAACTTCCTGACTGATATCTTCTTGAAATGTTACCTCAATATATCCACATCATTTTCCCACCTCATGATGCCATCTATTTTGTGAAGTGCACCAGTCCCTCCTGCAGCAAAGCACCCCCACAACATGATGCTGCCACCCGTGCTTCATGATGCTGCCACCCGTGCTTCAAGGTTGGGATGGTGTTCCTTGGCTTGCAAGCCATCCTCTTTTTCTTCCAAACATTATGATGGTCATTATGGCCAAACAGTTCTATTTTTGTTTCATCAGACCAGAGGACATTTCTCCAAAAAGTACGATCTTTGTTCCCATGTGCAGTTGCAAACCATAGTCTGGCTTTTTTATGGCAGTTTTGGAGCAGTGGCTTCTTCCTTGCTGAGCGACCTTTCAGGTTATGTCGATATAGGACTCATTTTACTGTGGATATAGATACTTTTGTACCTGTTTCATCCAGCATCTTCACAAGGTCCTTTGCTGTTGTTCTGGGATTGATTTGCACTTTTCGCACCTAAGTCCGTTCATCTCTAGGAGACAGAACGTGTCTCCTTCCTGAGCGGTATGACGGCTGCGTGTTCCCATGGTGTTTATTTGCATACTATTGTTTGTACAGATGAACGTGGTACTTTCAGGCATTTGGAAATTGCTCCCAAGGATGAACAGGACTTGTGGTACACTACAATTTTTCTTCTGAGGTCTTAGCTGATTTCTTTTGATTTTCCCATGATGTCAAGCAAATGCCAGAAGCCTGCCAGAAGCTTCTAAAGCCATGACATAATTTTCTGCAATTTTCCAAGCTGTTTAAAGGCACAGTCAACTAAGTGTATGTAAACTTCTGACCCACTGGAATTGTGATACAGTGAATTATAAATTAAATAATCAGTCTGTAAACAATTTTTGGAAAAATTAATTGTGTCATGCACAAAGTAGATGTCCTAACCGACTTTCCAAAACTATAGTTTGTTATAAAGACATTTGTGGAGTAGTTGAAAACGAGTTTTAATGACTCCAAGTGTATGTAAACTTCAGACTTCAACTGTAAGCCCTTCAAATGGCAAGGAGATGAAAGCCACAGTGTAATACGTCGACAGGACCGCTCCCTGTGTGTGTGTGTGTGTGTGTGTGTGTGTGTGTGTGTGTGTGTGTGTGTGTGTGTGTGTGTGTGTGTGTGTGTGTGTGTGTGTGTGTGTGTGTGTGTGTGTGTGTGTGTGTGTGTGTGTGTGTGTGTGTGTGTGTGTGTGTGTGCGTGCAGTCAGGACAGCTCTCTTCTCCACCTTATCGGAGTGAAGCAGCAAAGGCTCAGTTTTGCTAAGCCAGCCTTGAAGAGACGTCACATGAACCTGTATGCGTTTGAAGACAGGTGTAGTGCAGGTGATTACAAACCTGCTTTGGGTAGCCCTATAAACCAGCTTGAACCAGGTATTACTGTACCTAGCTAGGTTCTGAAACCTGGGTGTTTTACATGAAGCCTCATTCTGTTTGCAAATGTAGCCTCATACCAATGATTTTCTTGGCATGGTCAGACATACCTACCCAATGCTAGATACTACAGTATGTGAGTGAGTTTTATATTAATCAGGAATCAAGAAACCTTTAGCTGGGAGTTCCTGGGATTCTTGATAACTTTAATCATACCAAACCAGACCCCTGAAACTCCAAATTCATACCACGATCCAGTTCCAGGGTCAGACACCCCTATACACAGAAATACACCTTACAGGAGCAGTTAAAGCAACAGTCATGTATGCGTAGCAACATATTCCCTCTCCACAGGACTGGATATACACAATAGTATATGCTTCTTTGTCCACCGCTATAGAAATATCACAAAGGCCCAGACTCTCTTTTCTGCTTAAATACCAGACTGCTTTTGAAGAGTTTTTTTTGGTCTGAATACTCAGAAATTCGTACTGGAGTTATTGCCCTCCCTCCCTCCCTCCCTCCCTCCCTCCCTCCCTCCCTCCCTCCCTACCCCCTCCAGTTATTGTAACTCTGTCACTAACCCTAAAATCTCCAGCTCACCACAAATGTTGCAAATTGCATAAATCTCTTGCAGGCTACTTGTAAGATGAAGGCATTGCCTGCTTTTCAGGGAGTACATCTTTTAATCTTTCTTATGGTTCACCAAAAATAAAAAATAAACATTTTAAATCTTACTAACTGTACATTACTGTATCACAGCTGACCTGGAAGAACCTCAGAATGGCACGGCTGTGCAGGGATTCTGTTTTTAGTCTTCTCTCACACCATGTTCCTTCCTTCCATCCCTCCCTCCCTACCTCCCTCCATCTCTCCTGGTTTCTTTCACCCTCCCATGTTCATCTTCACAACCTCTCCCCAAGGCTCTGGAGGAAATCAAAGGTGTGAAACCTCATTACAATAATCAGCTCAATTTAGCATGACGGAGATGGTACTCTCAAGATGGAGCTGTGATATAGGAGAAAGCAAACATGAGAAAGCGAATGACCATTCACAACCATATGATGGTCCTTGCTGTATGTAGGGATGCTGACAACTATAAGGTAAGTGATTTCTATGGAAAAGAGATGTGCATGGTGAATTTGGCGAAGAGGAGTCTAAGGTAAGTTTTGGAGTTCCTCAGGGCTCTGTTTTCGGACTACTGTTCTGATGACATACACTGATTATACCAAACATCAGGAACACCTTCCTAATATTGAGTTGCACCCCCCTTTTTTCCCTCAGAACAGCCTCAATTCATCAGGGAATGGACTCTACAAGGTTTCGATAGTGTTCCACAGGGATGCTGGCCCATGTTTACTCCAATGCTTCCTACATTTGTGTCCTTTGGGTAGTGGACCATTCTTGATACATACTGTTAAGCAGTGAAAAACCCAGCAGCGTTGTAGTTCTTGACACAAATCGATGCGCCTGGCACCTACTACCATACCCCGTTCAAAGGCACTTTGACATCAATAAGGGATCATAGCTTTCACCTGGATTCACCTGGTCAGTCTATGTCATGGAAAGAGCAGGTGTTCTCAATGTTTTGTATTCTCAGTGTATGGTGCTACCTCTCTCTCACTGACTTCTAGGAACTTGTATCCTTCGGGAAACTCATCAGCTGATCCATTATGGGGTAATTAGACTTGATCTTCTGGAACATATTCTGAGTTGAGGTTTTTAGTGCTAATGAATGCCTCAAAGCACCATCTTTTAAGTTTTATTTTGTTTCACATTTTCAAACCAAACACCATTCCGTCAAACACCATTACTTCCCTGTGAAGTCATTTATATCAGATAATGCTATTTTAAAGTGAGGAACAGGTGGTGTCAAAGTCAGTAGAAGCCCCAGTCTCAGTCTTTCTCTCCCTGAATAACATTAACAAGGTTCAGCTTCTTACAAAGTCATAGTGATGTGGAAAATGCCAATTCCTCTCCTATTTGAAAGCAACATACAAGAAGCATTTCCCATTACTGAAAGCAACATACAAGAAGCATTTCCCATTACTGAAAGCAACATACAAGAAGCATTTCCCATTACTGAAAGCAACATACAAGAAGCATTTCCCATCACTGAAAGCAACATACAAGAAGCATTTCCCATTACTGAAAGCAACATACAAGAAGCATTTCCCATTACTGAAAGCAACATACAAGAAGCATTACCCATTACTGAAAGCAACATACAAGAAGCATTTCCCATTACTGGCTCTGGCAATGTTATTGACAGCTGAACGTTGTCCTCCTCAACATCTGGACAAGACTCATATATTCTTCTTTGTAGTTTTTGTGGTCTCGTTTCAGGGTGTTGATCATTCGTTTCTCGACAGACTTTAGGGTCTCTTCTCATCCAGAGAGGCTGGAATATGTAAATGCAGCCAGCTAGCTAGGGCCATGGTCTGTCTGTTTGTTTTTATGTGTGATTTGGGCTTGTTAGCGGTGTAGAGCTTACACATCACAAAATAAAACTTCAGCAGGCAGTTGGCAAAGAGGTCTCTCTGACAATACAAGGCTTTTTGCTTAGGAACGTAATTCTCATTCTGATTATTTTCCCTATACTGGGTGTATTGTGTTGAGTTGTATCTTCTTTGCTGTCTCTTGTTTGGAAGGGAAGCCACAGTTAATTATTTCTCAATGACAAGTAGATGTCAGCCTCATTTGGAAGGTAAATGTAAAACATTTGGGAGTTTGTCATGTATAACACTACGTCAGGGTGACAAGAGAGCAGACAACAAGGGTACAACAATGTTAGATGTGAAGACATTAAATAAATGAAATTAGCTGCCTACCTCCATATGCACGCTTCTCATGTGTGACACTGTCGATAGGGATATTAGCATACTGCCTATTGACATGTTGGCAATGTAATCTATTTGTTTTTTCTCATCATTTGATGTCTCTAATCTAATCCATTTGTATGTTTTTCAAGGATGTATAGGATATTATAGGACACATAGTATATACTGTTACAGTCTTAAAGTCAAATGAGAGACAGCAAAGAAAATACAACTCAACACAATGAACACAGTATTGGACCCCAGGAGGAGTAGCTATTGCGACTGTATCAACTAATGGGGATCCAAACAATTGACAATATTACTGTAGTAGCACATCAGCAGGCAGATATAGCAGACTGATGTCCAGAAACGTGTATCCTATAGGAGCATAACCTCTCCTCTCCCCTGGCCTGCGACTCTCCCCGGGTTGATGTAAATGAGAATGGGTTCTCTTCTTTGTTAGGTTAGGATAAGGGTTAAGGTTTGGGTTGGGGTTAGTAGATAGTTAGTTGAAATGTTACTGATCGTCTGTAGATAGTCTGTCGAGCATCTACAGATGAACTATTCAAAGAAAGTGTTACCAACTTACGTAGTAAAATAAAGGTTAGATAAACCTTGTGTTCAGTTTGTGTGATCGCACTCCTCATTACCATACTCACATGATTTCCTCTCATAGGGCCAAATGAGACATGTGTTGCCTATGTTTCCTATAAAAAGGATCATGGTAAGCTGTGTTTATCCTTGTTTCATCATGGAGCTTATGCCCTGATGCTATCTCTACTCGCCCATGTAGGATAGAGGCCAGGTGAGGGAGCATAGGCTAGGCTGCATGAAGATAGTCAGTTCTCCAGAGAGAGAGAGAGAGACTAAACCAATGTCCTGTTTGCTCATACAATGGATAAAGACAAACTGAAGAAATTAAGACTTAAAAACACAGGCAATGCTTACTTACTCTTTGTGGAGGGATTGCAAAACATTTCTTTATATGTTAAGTTTTCTTAAACATGTGTAGCTATTGATGCCAGTGAATCACAACTAATTTGGTGTTGAATATGAGGAGGGCCTTAACAACACAACATCTGGAGAAATAGGAACTTTTTCACTTGGATGGCCTATAACCCTAACTTTCCAGTATCCATGCCCATCGATGACTTACAGGCCCTCTCTCCCTACCCACTGCACCCCCTCCCCTATATTCCAAAGCGTCTAAAAAGGTATTTAATTCAGATGAAGAATGGTTATATGCAATTATTCTTTAAAGAAGATCTGAATATGCTAATGGTTTTCCCAGGACACCTCTGGGTCTTTAATCACACTGAAGAATGTGGAACACCCCCGGGCATCTAGGATCCATGTCTTTCCTGGAACACCCACAGGCATCTAGGATTCATGTCTTTCCTGGAACACCCCCGGGCATCTAGGATTCATGTCTTTCCTGGAACACCCCCGGGCATCTAGGATCCATGTCTTTCCTGGAACACCCACAGGCATCTAGGATTCATGTCTTTCCTGGAACACCCCCGGGCATCTAGGGTTCATGTCTTTCCTGCAACACCCTCGGGTATCTAGGATCCATGTCTTTCCTGGAACACCCTCGGGTATCTAGGATCCATGTCTTTCCTGGAACACCCCCGGGCATCTAGGATTCATGTCTTTCCTGGAACACCCCCGGGCATCTAGGGTTCATGTCTTTCCTGCAACACCCTCGGGTATCTAGGATCCATGTCTTTCCTGGAACACCCTCGGGTATCTAGGATCCATGTCTTTCCTGGAACACCCCCGGGCATCTAGGATTCATGTCTTTCCTGGAACACCCCCGGGCATCTAGGGTTCATGTCTTTCCTGCAACACCCTCGGGTATCTAGGATCCATGTCTTTCCTGGAACACCCTCGGGTATCTAGGATCCATGTCTTTCCTGGAACACCCCCGGGCATCTAGGATTCATGTCTTTCCTGCAACACCCTCGGGTATCTAGGGTTCATATCTTTCCTGCAACACCCCCGGGTATCTAGGATTCATGTCTTTCCTGCAACACCCCCGGGCATCTAGGATTCATGTCTTTTCTGGAACACCCCCGGGCATCTAGGGTTCATGTCTTTCCTGCAACACCCTCGGGTATCTAGGATCCATGTCTTTCCTGCAACACCCTCGGGTATCTAGGATCCATGTCTTTCCTGGAACACCCACAGGCATCTAGGATTCATGTCTTTCCTGGAACACCCCCGGGCATCTAGGATTCATGTCTTTCCTGGAACACCCCCGGGCATCTAGGATCCATGTCTTTCCTGGAACACCCACAGGCATCTAGGATTCATGTCTTTCCTGGAACACCCCCGGGCATCTAGGGTTCATGTCTTTCCTGCAACACCCTCGGGTATCTAGGATCCATGTCTTTCCTGGAACACCCTCGGGTATCTAGGATCCATGTCTTTCCTGGAACACCCCCGGGCATCTAGGATTCATGTCTTTCCTGGAACACCCCCGGGCATCTAGGGTTCATGTCTTTCCTGCAACACCCTCGGGTATCTAGGATCCATGTCTTTCCTGGAACACCCTCGGGTATCTAGGATCCATGTCTTTCCTGGAACACCCCCGGGCATCTAGGATTCATGTCTTTCCTGGAACACCCCCGGGCATCTAGGGTTCATGTCTTTCCTGCAACACCCTCGGGTATCTAGGATCCATGTCTTTCCTGGAACACCCTCGGGTATCTATGATCCATGTCTTTCCTGGAACACCCCCGGGCATCTAGGATTCATGTCTTTCCTGCAACACCCTCGGGTATCTAGGGTTCATGTCTTTCCTGCAACACCCCCGGGTATCTAGGATTCATGTCTTTCCTGCAACACCCCCGGGCATCTAGGATTCATGTCTTTCCTGGAACACCCCCGGGCATCTAGGGTTCATGTCTTTCCTGCAACACCCTCGGGTATCTAGGATCCATGTCTTTCCTGCAACACCCTCGGGTATCTAGGATCCATGTCTTTCCTGGAACACCCACAGGCATCTAGGATTCATGTCTTTCCTGGAACACCCCCGGGCATCTAGGGTTCATGTCTTTCCTGCAACACCCTCGGGTATCTAGGATCCATGTCTTTCCTGGAACACCCACAGGCATCTAGGATTCATGTCTTTCCTGGAACACCCCCGGGCATCTAGGGTTCATGTCTTTCCTGCAACACCCTCAGGTATCTAGGATCCATGTCTTTCCTGGAACACCCCCGGGCATCTAGGGTTCATGTCTTTCCTGGAACACCCACAGGCATCTAGGGTTCATGTCTTTCCTGCAACACCCTCGGGTATCTAGGATCCATGTCTTTCCTGCAACACCCTCGGGCATCTAGGATCCATGTCTTTCCTGGAAAACCACTGGGCATCTAGGATTCATGTCTTTCCTGGAGCTTTTCATGTGAATGCTGCCTGGGTCTCGTGACTCCCATAGTTAAGTTAGTCCATGGAAGGTATTGGAGTACAGAGTACAGGATCAGACATATCTCAGCTTACTGTAACTACAATGGTTAAATGTCACTATTATGACATACAGTATTCTAATGAGAACATGTTGACAGGATAACTGTGTTACTGTGGTTGTGACTGTGTGCTATTTGAAGTCCATGGAAGTCGTGGAGTATAACTGTATGTTACTGTTGTCACTGAATGCTCCTCAGTCATCTCATCTTACTACTCACGTGTGCCAGCCTACTGTCGCCTGGAAGATGGCACATAAAAGAAGCCTCAGCCTTGGTGTGGATCAACGTCTTAACAGTGTATGAAGCACCAAAACTCCCACTGATGAAAATCAATAATGACAACAGGACTGTTTTATGTCCGACTCAAGGGAAACTTCAAAGCCATCGAGGATGCTGGAACCAGGTATACAGAAGCCAACAAGCTGCTGCAGTGACAGAGACAAATGTATTCACATATAGACAAAGTGGTGTCATGTGATGGGAACAAAACAGAGCGCATATTTCTTCCAGAAAAAACAATGGAAACGTGTTAAAACACCTGCAGGCCCCAAAACAATGCTTGTTCTCTCTCGACTAAGACTCTCATTTTTAAAAACTTGATTGATTTTCTCATGCAGCTTTTCAAGTCGACACTTTTGAGAAATCCAGGATGATCTTGATTTGTTATTATGGAGGACGCCATGAAGACAGACAAACAGACAAACACACAGACACACAGACACACAGACACACAGACACACAGACATACACAAGGACACACGTGTTGGAATTAACAGTGTACTGAAGGCCTATCACTCCCAGTGCCCAGTCCTCGGGCAGCAGCTTATTCAAATTAAGCTTCTCAGAAGGCATAGTGGGTTTTGATTCCCATACAGCCCTTTCTGCTGGTATAATAAGCAGGGCTATGTATATCTCGTTAACAGGACTACTGGCAGGCTCCATAGCTTCCTTAGTCATGGTCTGTCTGCAGCACTTCCGTACATTAAAACACTCTGTAGGATGGACACAGACCACACACATCATAGCTACCAAAGTACCAGTTCGCTCCTGGGCAAATAAACCCACTTTCTTTCTCTCTCTTTTCTCTATCTTGAGCTGTGAGCTTTCTTTCTTTAGGCTCCCTAATGAGCTATGGCTTCTATGGCTAAAGATGACAAGCAGTGTATCTAATGGCTTGTATTATAATACACAGATGCACTTGCACACACACACACCCCCCATGTTCATGCATGCATTACACCGATATACACGCCCACGCTAACGCCCACCACATAAATCCATATTCAGAAGAGGATACATGTTTCCTGATTTGATTTGACAATTTAAAATACATAAACATGTTACACCCGGCAACAGATATTGTAAATGTTCACTCGGAAGGCAACTGCTCAAACCATCACTACACTGGCAATAGTGACATTGGTTTGTGACAAAAGGAGGGTATACAGTAGAATAATTATAGACTAAGACAGTTTTGCAAGGGCAAGTACACACATGACATGCTCTGAATATCATTATTTCACTGACTACCAAAATTCTGTACTACGTTGACTTAAATCTCAAAGTCAGTTTAAATAACATAGGAATGTAGCCTACATGTACAACTTGCAATAAACTTGAAACTAAATAAATGAAAGGGTCCATGTGAAAGAATGAATGAATCCTCTCAGTTCTCTTTCTTTGAATGAGGGAATATAAAGCTTATGGAAATCCTATCCATATAAACATACTACACACACACACACACACACACACACACACACACACACACACACACACAAACACACACACACACACACACACACACACACACACACACACACACACACACACACACACACACACACACACACACACACTGTAATTAGCATTCAGATGTTTTAGAACTACTATGTGAGTGGAGGATATTGACTGAGCTCTGCTATGAGATGCTGTGGAGGGTTTCAGAAGAGTCTGAGTCATTACATTCATTACTGCACTTAGATCAACTGTGAATGAATGGCGATTCTCTTTATGACTCAGACATAAACAGTCCTCTACAGGAGAGCCCATTCCCAGGGCCTAGATCTGATTATACAGACAATCCCACTGCTGTTCACTGCTATGAGAATACATACTGAATCACATGGCTGTATGGTTGCATTTGATATCACCAACACTGACACCTTGTGGTCGTTTCATGCCATAACTAGTACTGTTTAATTGAGTGCTATATTCATTGAGAATATGTAATATACAAATGACAGGGTGTGTCTCTTAAGGCAAATTATAGTGTGTGATAATGCAAAAGAAAAATACTGTGTAACTAACCCAATACATTTGTCTACGTTACGTCAGGTGTAACCTTTAACAAGTCATTCCTCAATTACATCATTGGGCAGCCCTGTCATTTGTCCGTTTTCTCACAGTAATAGACTCAGACTTCTCTATAATTGGTCAGAGTATTTGTTTATTTCCATGCCACAATAATAACACACACACACGCAGGTGGAGCAAAGTCAGTCATTCAGCCGATCATCTCTTTCATATCAGATATGTGAAGCGACATTCTCATTCCCTCATCCCATTTCATCTCAACACAGAGGTTGTCATGTGGTTAGTTGGTGTATTCAGGGTTTCAAGGCTGTTTAGGGCTCAATGTTACAGTCCAATTTTCCTCCTCTGTGTTGGTTATGATTTTAACAAAAGCCTGAGGGACTGTGGTATCATCCCAGGGCTGCCACCAATGTAGTTTATGTGTGGAACTTAGAAGGAAGTAGGCAAGATGCTTGATCCAGCGACACTATGGTGATAGGGAAGGCATGCTATCTCGTGTGCCATAGATGTCAAGATCTCTTGGACGAAGATCTTAATGTGTATATCGCAAAGTCCTTTCAATAAAGATGGGCCAGTTGCCTCCTGATTATGGTTTATTTTTCATACTGTAACCGCTAGGTGGCACCATAGGTCATATGATCAATCCATGAACGAATCATTCCATCATAGATGGTATAGGATTCCATAAACCAACCATGGTTTGGTGTGGTCCTAAAATCTTGCCATATGTTCCTCTCATTCCGTTCCATTGTTATTCACCAAGGGTACGATAGACATAGAAGATGCAACATTGTATCTGTCCCATTTTGGTGTCTGTGCAGCATGGGGAGCGCCATTGAGGCCATCTCCATTTTGAAGTAGTCAATTTTCTTCTTGTACTACTTCTATGAGTTGGTTAACAAACTGAAATGTTGAATACTGCCGCCTGGAGAGTGTTGGTTTAGCAGGTATAAAGCCAAGTAGTGTAGTGGAGGTACACGCCGCATCAATTGATACGGCTGATGGAACAGATCACAATGTTTAGCTTAAAATGTTGATAAACTATAAAGCTATTTCTTTACATTTTAGGCACAACAATGCGCACACGGCGGTAGACCTACAGCACAGGAGGTTAGTGTCACCTTAATTGGGGAAGACGGGCTCGTGGTAATGGCTGGAGCGGAATAGTTGGAATGGTATCAAACACATAAAACACATGGTCTACATGTGTTTGATGCCATGTGTCGTGTCTTTGGCATCATTAAAAGTGAAGATTTGTTTTATCAAATCAATTCTCTGAAATTATTATTACGTGATTAAAATAATCCTGTAAGTGTAATTAACCTGGAAGTCGGGCACCAAGGAAAATCTTCAGATTACAAAATTATAATTTTCCCAAATATAACTCTTCAGATATTTTAATATCTGATCAATTAGTCTTCTATTAATGAATTCTCCTTTACCTCACGTCAGTCTCATTCCAAATGTTGTAAATTGTTGGCTATCTGCACGAACCCAGCATTTACTATGAATCATCCATACGCCAATTGGCTTAATCATTTATTTACTAACTAACTAAATAATCACAGAAATGCATAAACAAACAACAGTAGACATATGTTACTAACAAGGATAGGGAAGATTCCCTAGTGTGCTAAGCCGATATGACGGCTTGGTGGACAAAGGGAAGTGGGTGTGGACTGAGAACAAGCGGTAAAGACAAAAGGGATCTCTACACACAGATGATAATTATATTAATTGAAGTGCTAATCCTTTGCACATGAACGCTCACTCATTCGGGAAAAATTGCAATCGATATATATTTACGTCCATGTGTCGTCGTGATCTCTGTTGGAATTTTCAGTCCGTCTGCTGGACGGGTTCATCCGAGTCTCTCGCACTCTTTCTGTTTCCCTGAAGATCAAAGTCTTTCACGGTTAGAATGGATACTTCAGAGTACCATTCAGAAATGTACTCATAGATAGATGTTACGGCGGTTGTCAGTAATCGCATCCCAGGTTTACATAATTTCTAGCTGCAGACTAGTAATTAGTATCTAAGATTTTCTCTTATTCTGTAGGGATCAATAGTCTCAGAGTTTAACCATTTCCAGCTGTGTAGTCAATGCTCCACGTGGTATGGTTAGGAATTCAATAACTATTCGCAATCACAGCTCACGCTGTGGGTTTGCTTAGTCTTGGTACTCAAACCTGTGCCACCCCAGTTTACACCGAGGTATGTGTGGTCTAAAGAGGATTTCCTCTGGAGGGTTTTTTATTTGTGACAGTAGTAAAAGCGGTTCCATGACGCCAGATCATGTATGTGCTCACGACTTAGTTAAACTTTAAAGGGAATACAATTCTCTCACATTAAAGGTTTAACATCACATTACATCATTTCACAAATAGTTTAATCTTTACTCATTCATTTTATACAATAATTAGATGCAAACCTCATAACAGAGCACCTGTATAAACAGAGTTATGGTAATGTGGCTGTAGTGTCTTTCATTAGGTCACAAACATGAAACAAAACGGACCGGGTCGTAGCTGGCTTCTCCACCGACCGTTTCCACATTCTCCTAAATATGGATATTGTTCCAGTCTCAAATTCTGGAATGTAGTAGAATTTGGCGGGAGTTCCTTTGTTCTACTGTGGAACTCTCTCTCCACACTGCAGAAAAAGGGGGAGAGAGTCTCCGCTAGGAATTTACGACCTGAGATAACAGAACCTGTAGGAGAGAGTGATAAGCCATGATCTATACCCAGAAACTGCCACGTCATGACACATGCCATTTGCTCGGTTCCAATCATTATTTTGAGTCCTCCTCCTCTCAGCAGCCTCCACTGGCCTACACGCTAATGTTCCAAAATGCAATTTGCAGAAACACCTTTCTAAAATTTGCAGGCGGTTTTATGGACAGAGACAAAAATATTAGTTAGATATTAAGAAAGAGGGGAAATCTAAAGATGCATGGATTATAATTTATAGATATTTTTTGTAGGGGCTCATACAGTTTTTGCTAGGGCAAATAAAGTCTGACCTTTTAAAGTAGAAATTACAAACTTTAGAAGACTTTTTAATCATTGAATACACTACAAGTTTGCATTTCCTGCTGTGCAGGAAAATCTCATCAGCAAAAGGGTGATCAAATTAAGATCCTACATCTGTATGAAGTAAAACGTCCTGGTTTTAAACAATTAAGGAACAGGAAAAATATAGCGATGGTAATGATAGGCCTAACCATCTTCTAGATGGAAAGGCTTTCCCAAAAACCTTCTCAATTAAACGTTAACTAGTTACAAAGTAGCCTATGCCTACCTGGCAGAATTATAATAAGTATTGGCATCAATCCAATGGCCATTTCTTTTGCATGTGCTACAGAAACACTGCTAAGCAAACATCAGTGCTAGGTCCCTGTGCACATGAATTAAAGGGTAGCTACACTCAAAATCTAAAGAGATTTTCCCCAGACCTTAAAAGAGGTCTCCTGATTTGGTTTAAGCATTGTTATGGACTTAGAACGTCCACTTGTATTACATTACTCTATAAAAAAGTGTGAACCCCTTTTTTTCCAAATCTGAAACCTGTGAATTTCGCACTTAGTTGACAGCCTCATTTATCTTATTTATCAACAGTAGGCCTACTATTAGCATACTTGCACAGTACAGCTTGGGGTGGCCTAACCGTGAAAGACCAATATGGCATTCATCATTCAGAGTGTATGTCACTGTTTCTCATAGAAGTTTTCACACAGGGAGCCTTTCCTTTTTTGGGAGGGTCGTTGGGGAAATGTTTTGCAAAATTAGAGTATACCCACTTCTCCAGGTATCACTACACCTCTGGTCCCACCCAATGACTACTTCAAAATGGTGAAAGCAAAGATGGTAGATGGGGCGGCAGGTAGATTATTGGTTAGAGTTTTGGACTAGTGACTGAAAGGTTGCAAGATCAAATCCTTGAGTTGATAAGGTAAAAATCTAACGTTCTGCCCCTGAACAAGGGAGTTAACCTACTGTTCCTAGGCCGTCATTGAAAATAAGAATTTGTTATCAACTGACTTGCATAGTTAAATAAAGGTAAAATCTATATATATTTTTTAATGTCCCACTCGGGCCGTTTATCATTTTGAAAAATGGTCACAGTTCCAGTCTGCTTAAGGATTGGCTCTCCCATAGACACCAATGCATTAGCAACTGGGTCTGGTCTGCTTAGTTCATTGACTGTATATGAACCAGAAAAAAGGAGAGAGTGAGATGTCTCGCTTCCTTATCTGTCTCTGAAAGTTCTCAATGTTGCTGGCCAGGCTTTTGGGCAGTGCAGATGGGATATGTGTACTATCCTGTCAGAGCTTTCGTATACCCACCTTTACAATCTTCTTGCTGTAAAATGTTTGGACGGGAGAAGTCGAGATGTGGGACATGTGGGAAAGATCCCTGTGAAGGAGATGTCGAATGTTTTGTAGAAAACAGTGGCAAGGAGCAAAGTGCTGTAACTGTGGTGGAGAACCTGAACTGAAATCCTTTGAATGCCCGATTAAGGTGAAAGACACTGAGGTTGCCAAAATCAGGGCAGTTGAGTGAGAGAGTCTGCTATGCGGAGGCTGTCAAAGGGGTAGAAAGGTCAAGTATCTCTGAAGGACCGGTGGTAGTGAATACCGGTAGGCCAACATACCAGTAGTACCCAGAAATTCTTCATGTGAAGAAAGTGGACTTTGTGTCATTTATAACAATGGTGGTAAACAGCAGTGCACAAGCTGAAAAGAAGTCAAGAAAGATCGACACCATTGTTTATGCAGCTGAACTCTTTCTGAGATTCAAATATTTTATATCTGATGAGCTACTGTACATGTATTAGCAGGGTACTTTATTTTTCAAATCGCTGAAGGAGTGGTGGTGAAGGTAGGCAACAACACCGGGTCCTCGCAAGGGTGCGTGCTCAGCTCCCTCCTGTACTCCCCGTTCACCCATGACGGCGTGGCCACGCACACCTCCAACTCCATCATCAAGTTTGCAGATGACACAACAGTGGTAGGCCTGATTACCAACAATGACGAGACAGCCAACAGGGAGGAGGTGAGAGCCCTGGCAAAGGGGTGCCAGGAAAATAACCTCTCTCTCAATGTCAACAAAATGAAGGAGCTGATCGTGGACTTAGGGGACAGCAGAGGGAGTATGCACCCATCCACAGCGACAGGGCTGCAGTGGAGAAGGTGAAAAGCTTCAAGTTCCTTGGCGTACACATCTCTGACAATCTGAAATGGTCTACCCACGCATACAGAGTGGTGAAGAACGTGCAACAGAGCCTCTTCTACCTCAGGAGGCTGAAGAAATGGTATGGCAACTGCACCATCCGCAACCACAGGCCTTTCCAGAGGGTGGTGCTTTCTGCCCAATGCATCACCGGGGGCACACTGCCTGCTCTCCAGGACTTCTACAGCCCCCAGTGTCAAAGGAAAGACAAGAAGATCATCAAGGTCCTCAGCCAACCAAGCCACTACCTGTTCACCCTGCTATCATCCAGAAGGCGAGGTCAGTACAAGTGCATCAAAGCTGGGACCGAGAGACTGAAACAGCTTCTATCTCAAGGTCATCACACTGTTAAATAGCCATCACTTGCCGGCCTCCACCCAGCACACTGCTCTGAACTTAGTCACTGTCACTAGCCGGCTACCACCCGGTTACTATTGCTGTACATAGTGTTGAAGTCGGAAGTTTACATACACTTAGCCAAATACATTTAAACTCAGTTTCACAATTCCTGACATTTAATCCTAGTAAAAATTCCCTGTCTTAGGTCAGTTAGGATCACCCCACATTTTAAGAATGTGAAATGTCAGAATAATAGTAGAGAATGAATAATTTCAGCTTTTATTTCTTTCATCACATTCCCAGTGGGTCAGAAGTTTACATACACTCAATTAGTATTTGGTAGCATTGCCTTTATTTGGTAGCATTGCCTTTAGCATTGCCTTGTTTAACTTGGGTCAAACGTTTCAGGTAGTCTTCCACAAGCTTCCCAAAATAAGTTGGGTGAATTTTGGCCCATTCCTCCTGACAGAGCTGGTGTAACTGAGTGCGGTTTGTAGGCCTCTTTGCTTGCACACGCTTTTTCAGTTTTGCCCACAAATTTCTATAGGATTGAGGTCAGGGCTTTGTGATGGCCACTCCAATACCTTGACTGTGTTGTCCTTAAGCCATTTTGCCACAACTTTGGAAGCATGCTTGGGGTCATTGTCCATTTGGAAGACACATTTGCGACCAAGCTTGAACTTCCTGACTGGTGTCTTGAGATGTTGCTTCAATATATCCACATAATTTTCCTCCCTCATGATGCCATCTATTTTGTGAAGTGCACCAGTCCCTCCTGCAGCAAAGCACCCCCACAACATGATGCTGCCACCCCCGTGCTTCACGGTTGGGATGGTGTTCTTCGGCTTGCAAGCGACCCATTTTTCCTCCAAACATAACGATGGTCATTATGGCCAAACAGTTCTATTTTTGTTTCATCAGACAAGAGGATAATTCTCCAAAAAGTACAATCTTTGTCCCAATGTGCAGTTGCAAACCGTAGTCTGGCTTTTTTATGGTGGTTTTGAAGCAGTGGCTTCTTCCTTGCTGAGCGGCCTTTCAGGTTATGTCGATATAGGACTCATTTTACTGTGGCTATAGATACTTTTGTACCTGTTTCCTCCAGCATCTTCACAAGGTCCTTTGCTGTTGTTCTGGGATTGATTTGCACTTTTCGCACCAAAGTACTTTCATCTCTAGGAGACAGAACGCGTCTCCTTCCTGAGCGGTATGACGGCTGCGTGGTCCCATGGTGTTTATACTTGCGTACAGATGAACGTGGTACCTTCAGGCGTTTTGTTTCTGGTGTCCTTTGACAGCTCTTTGGTCTTGGCCATAGTGGAGTTTGGAGTGTGACTGTTTGAGGTTGTGGACAGGTGTCTTTTATACTGATAACAAGTTCAAACAGGTGCCATTAATACAGGTAACGAGTGGAGGACAGAGGAGCCTCTTAAAGAATAAGTTACAGGTCTGTGAGAGCCAGAAATCTTGCTTGTTTGTAGGTGACCAAATACTTATTTTCCACCATAATTTGCAAATTAATTAATTAAAAATGCTACAATGTGATTTTCTGGATTTTTTTTCTAATTTTGTCTGTCATAGTTGAAGTGTACCTATGATGAAAATTACAGGCCTCTCTCATCTTCTTAAGTGGGAGAACTTGCACAATTGGTGGCTGACTAAATACTTTTTTGCCCCACTGTATATATACACTGCTCAAAAAAATAAAGGGAACACTTAAACAACACAATGTAACTCATAGACCATATGCTGACACATGCACATTTGTGGCCTGCTGGAGGTCATTTTGCAGGGCTCTGGCAGTGCACCTCCTGGCACAAAGGCGGAGGTAGCGGTCCTGCTGCTGGGTTGTTGCCCTCCTACGGCCTCCTCCACGTCTCCTGATGTACTGGCCTGTCTCCTGGTAGCGCCTCCAAGCTCTGGACACTACGCTGACAGACACAGCAAACCTTTTTGCCACAGCTCGCATTGATGTGCCATCCTGGATGAACTGCACTACCTGAGCCACTTGTGTGGGTTGTAGACTCCGTCTCATGCTACCACTACAGTGAGAGCACCGCCAGCATTCAAAAGTGACCAAAACATCAGCCAGGAAGCATAGGAACTGAGAAGTTGTCTGTGGTCACCACCTGCAGAATCACTCCTTCTTTTGGGGGTGTCTTGCTAATTGCCTATAATTTCCACCTTTTGTCTATTCCATTTGCACAACAGCAATGGAAATTTATTGTCAATCAGTGTTGCTTCCTAATTGGACAGTTTGATTTCACAGAAGTGTGATTGACTTGGAGTTACATTGTGTTGTTTAAGTGTTCCCTTTATTTTTTTGAGCAGTGTATATACATATACACGACCGTGTCCTTGTTTTTGAAAGAAAAGCACATTTTCTGTCAATTAAAAAAACATAAAATTGATCAGGAATACAGTGTAGACATTGTTAATGTTGTAAATGACTATTGTGTCTGGAAACGGCAGATTTTTAATGGAATATCTATATAGGTGTACAGAGGCCCATATTAGCGACCATCACTCCTGTGTTCCAATGGTACGTTGTGTTAGCTAATCCAAGTTTATCATTTCAAAAGGCTAATTGATCATTAGAAAACCCTTTTGCAGTTATGTTAGCACAGTTGAAAACTGTTGTGCTGATTAAATATGTAATAAAACTGGCCTTCTTAAGACTAGTTGAGTATCTGGAACGTCAGCATTTGTGTGTTCAATTACAGGCTCAAAATGTCCAGAAACAAATAACTTTCTTTTGAAACTCGTCAGTCTATTCTTGTTCTGAGAAATAAGGGCTATGTGAGAAATTGCTAAGAAACTGAAGATCTCATACAACGCTGTGTACTGCTCCCTTCACAGAACAAACTGTCTCTAACCAGAATAGCAAGAGGAGTGGCAGGCCCTGGTGCACAACTGAGCAAGAGGACAAGTACATTAGAGTGTCTAGTTTGAGAAACAGACGCCTCACAAGTCGTCAACTGGCTGCTGGCCTTTTGTATTTCTGATCAATTAGATTTTTTTTAATGCACAAAAAAATGGATTTTCTTTCAAAAACAAGGACATTTCTAAGTGGACCCCAAACTTTTGAACTGTAGTGTGTGTGTGTGTGTGTGTGTGTGTGTGTGTATATATATATATATATATATATATATATATATATATACAAACTTCGGACTTATTGCTGGTCCTCTTAGATTTGTGCTTATTGTTGTATATTGTTCGATATTACTGCACTGTTGGAGCTAGGAACACAAGCAATAAAACCTGATAAATATGTGTATGCAACCAATAACATTTGATTTGAGTCGGAATATATTTTATTTTGTAGTTTGTGTGGATTTATGTTATTTTCCCCTTCCCTGTATGGAATTTAGTTGCATTTTGTGATTTATTTTCACCCTTGTCCAGTTGGCGGCGACAAGACACTTGCGTGTAGTTCGCCATAAAGTATTTTGGGGACTAGAGTCCTCTATCTATTTCTATGTCTCCACCACATGCAGCAGACAGTGGACATTTTTGACATTACGCGAAATAAGTTGGATACGACCTTTACAGTTTTGTGTTCTCCTGTGAGTACGTGAAAGGGAATGTCGAACGGTGCAAGATCGGTTAATGAGGTGCATCGGAACGGCAATATTATGGGTGAGTTCTCTTACTCTGTCCGTTTTGATTCATTCGGGAACTTTTGCCATCGTTTATTTGCGTCCTCGAAGTTGTTACTAAAGAACTTTGTCAGAATTAGCTAACAAGTTAACTAGCTAGAAAAACGATAGTTAGTTGGCTCATTGAAATACATTTACACACCGCTCGAGAATGACCGCGAGTAACGTTACTTTGGCATTTCCTTAGTTTTTTTCCGACTGAGTGGCTTTGTTACCTGGCACACAGTCGGCTAGTACAGTACCAGCAAACGATAGCTAACATGAGCTACCTATCGTTAACATGTTGAGATACAGTCAGAGAAGTTCATTACTGGCCAAATAATATGCTGTGTGAAGAATGTCAAATGAGTTTAGTTACTTCGTCAGATGCCAGTTGTGATAAGTTGGAAAACCCAACAAACGCGCATCATAAATAGTTACGTTTCTAGCTAGTTAACTACTAGCGCAGAGAACAATTGCGTTATAAAAACCTTTACTACTAGCTAGCAAGCTAGGTTGTAATGGAATAGTTGACGTCACTTGCTAAGCTGTGAATGCCTGCTATTCCAAAAAGTCAACGTAGCTTGCTTAGTTTGATGTCAGAAACTGGCAGTGTTGATCACATAACTACTCATTAGTTAATTAAAGTGGATTGAATCAATGGTAAAGTCAATGCGGGGGAAACCTGGAGCCAAGTTGTTATGAACCAAAACTTCCTCAAAAACACCAAGCAAGTTACGTCATCATTCGTTTGTCTGTCAAAATGTCAATCAAAAACTGTCATCTATCAGCATCAACTATGTTTTACTTGGAGTGGGAGGACTGCAATATCTCCTTTAGAATACTATGTCCTGTATTGGTTCACATGAGACTGGATTAATACTGTGGTAATAATGTTGTAAATGTATGGCGGATGCTCTTACTGAGTTACTCTGCCTGTCAGTTATTCCTCTGACCTGTAGCTGTAGAATCTGTCATGAAATGGTTTGCTGTGAGTATAGAGACCGGCATAGATCCTCACCCTAGCCATTCAAACCCAACAGTCTACCTACTGACAGACCATGTGAATGTTTTCTCTAGTACCTATGGAATGCATGCAATGTTATTACTTTAGTTTGAGTAAATACATTGTTTTCCACCTTCTCTCTCAATTGTTATTGAACAATTGCTGTCTCTCCATTATTGTTACTAACTTTTTGTGTGTCAGATGGTGTGGCCTGGGAATGCCAGGATGTCTGTGATGACACAGACAGCCCATAGCCTTGGCAGAGTTTGTTTAGGTGCCCATAAAAGTCCCATTTTGGATTATTCCCCATCTTGGTGTAGTTTATTTGTTCACTCCCCTTCAACGATTTAAAATCATTGGATTGGTGTGTGAAATACGGTAGACACTCATTGGGAGAGAATTGGAATTTGGCCTTCAATGAACTGGGTACGCAGGTATGTAGTGAAGGGAGAGTCGATCAGCTTTCCATGTAGACCACTGCTTGTTATTCACCTCACTCTCAGGACTGTTTTACTCACACAGACTTAACATTATTCCTAAATTACAGTTTAGCAATACAAAGTGACTGTGATTATGACACTAAAGCATGTGTGGCAGACACAGACAGACTCTGATGGAGAGGTTTGCAAAACTATTAGTCTGGTGAAGAACGATCTGGGAAAATGAAGAAAGGTCGTGGGAGGGGTCAGACTTTCCGAAGTAGAGCAACATTCTCTACCGTGTATCCTCCTCTAGTATTTGCAAGACTACATCAGTGTACTGTGCTAGGCCTTGCTCTAGGGTTAGCTGAACACTCCTCTTTCTAACCTCGGGCTCTCTGTGGCAGACTAGCCTCAATCCCACCACTTCTTTTCTGGCAGTTTACCAAACACCAGCAAAGAAGAATAACACATCTACCCTGCTTGAAGGGAGCATGTAGCAATGAGAGCGGACACCTACTGTATCGATGCATTGAAAAGCATTGGCAAAGAATGGTGGTAGGGCCTAAAGGAGGAAGCAAAGCTGCTTTCCTGGAGGTATGTAGTGGCCTTTGTTAAAGCCACTGTGTAAAGGTTGAGGTGAACATCCAAGACACAGATGTCCACCACGCTGGGCCCTCTCTCCAACCTTGACAATGGTATTAGAAATATGTCATGGGTGTTGCCTTGAAAAATACTTGACTGACTTAAGTAAATTTCAACAAGCCGCTTATGCCTGCTATAAGTCAGGAAGTTGCAGTAGATGTAGCATATGTTTCACTTTTTCTTTTTTCATAAGCTGATGTTAACTTTTATGACCTTACCCTTGGACTAGTGGAAAAGTAGGGAAGGCTCTGAAGTGCACATCAAATGTTTCTCTCCTCAGTGGGAGCTAGCTAAGAGATCAGCAGTATGATCATGATGCTGCTGTCTCAGCTATGTGCTGTGGTTGCCATGAAGTGTTTGATCAGCGACAGGCACCACTGACAGTCAACTGTGTACGTGACAGATGCTTCTGCTCCAGAGCAGACTGACAGACACATAACATCAGGAGGAAGTGGCTTGAGCGGTGATGCATGCTACATCTGTCTACTTCTACACCTCCCCCCTTCCTACACACACACACACACACACCTGGCATTTGAACATTGAAACCCTCAAAGACGATGAGCTGGAGTGTAGGCTAGGTGGGGCAGATCCTCTGTGGAAGTGGTTCGTTAATAGCCAATGAGCTGAAAAACTGTCTATCTGAAGCTGCTGGAAGGAACAGCCTCCTGCTATGAGTTGTGCTTTACACGTTTATGGGCTTGTAGCCAATAGGATTTCATTTTCACATCAGTCTCTGAAATGATGTATCAACACCTCTAAACTCCTGGATAAACCAATGACAGCTCTCCTATACAGATCTAAAATACTGTAGGAAGTTTGAGTTAGTTGTAACTCCTCAAACTGAAGCTCAAGTGAGTTGTAGGAGTGAGGATTAGGCAATTTGAATGCTAGGTAGGTTGATTTGCAGAATTATAAGTATAATTTTCTGTCTTATTGCTTTAGCCTAACTTGTTTGTCATTACAGTTGGCAAGTACATGATTGTTCTCCTCCTAACTGAGGAAATTGTTTGGCTGCTGACTCCACACTCCTCTTCAGTAATGGCTGCTATCCTATTTAGGGAAAGACTCATTTTGGGTGAGCTTTCATGTCACTTTACTGGCAGCCAGAGAGCTGTAAAAGAAGCTGAGGCTACAACCCCGTTCCAGACTAGACTGCTCGTAAATCTTGATCCATCTCTGTGTTCTTCACCCTCAGAGAGCTATATACATACACACACACACAAAAGGATATCTGAGACGTTTATGCATGGATTTGACGACAAATAACCTAGCCCTATAAAACAGGTAAAATCCCTTCAAATAGAATGAAGAAACTGAGTAAGAAAATACTTTTTCATACCTGTGGCGGATCGAATTGAATTTTTGGTGAAAGATGCAGGAACTAGCATTAACCAAGCAAACAAAGTATGCATACCACTACCACCAATCATCTTATCTGATTGAGTGCTATAGGAAAAATATAATAGCAAGACCTATCAGTAAAGGCTAGAAGTTAGGCTAGAAATTACACAAGTAAGTTAAACTGTACCTCAGAAGCTATGCCTTTCTGACTACTAAATGAGTAGGGATATTTATTGGTCATGATGGCACTTGCACATTGAAACGATGTCAAAGTGAGTTAGTCCTTCTGGGCTTTTATCTGCAGGCAGGCATGAATGTGTTATTCTGACACATGATGAATGGTGGACTCATTTGTCTGTGTTAGCTGATTTGACTGTATTTCTCATTTCTTTCCTTTATGGTGTGGTGCTCGTCCTGTGTACCGTGGACTGTGAATCATTCTGCATCTCCTCTCTTCCACCACCACCCCACTATCAACCATCCTGATCTGCACTCTCCAACTAAGCTGTAAGTATTATTGAGACTGATGGCCTAGCGTCACTCCACTGTACCATACCTTTAGGCTATAATATGTACTTATTTGATGATGTTAGGAGATGAGAATGTTAGATTGGGCATATGAATTCAATCAATTATCTAAGAAATGATTGGGTCCATGTTGTAAGGCTGGGCGGTATACCGTGTTTGACTATATACCGGTATTGATGCACAGACAGGATTGGGTTTATAATTTACCTTCTATAACGGTATTTGAATGTTTGGTTTGTTAAATGTGATGCGCCGTGTGTAACATTCATTTTTATAGGTTACTCGGCTACTTGAGTCATCTCAATTCAAGGGGCTTTATTGTCATGGGAAACATATATTAACATTGCCAAAGCAAGTGAGGTAGATCATATACAAAAGTGAAATAAACAATAAGAATGAACAGTAAACATTACACTGACAGATGTTCCTAAAGAATAAAGACATTACAAATGTCATTATGTCTATATATAGTGTTGTAATGATGTACAAATGGTTAAAGTACAAAAGGGAAAATAAATAAGCATAAATATAGGTTGTGTTTGTTTTTCACTGGTTGACCTTTTCTTGATGCTGTGGTGGCACACTGTGATATTTCACCCAGTAGATATGGGAGTTTATCAAAATTCGGGTTTGTTTTCGAATTCTTTGCGGATCTGTGTAATCTGAGGGAAATATGTTCCTCTAATATGGTCATACATTTGGCAGGAGGTTAGGAAGTGCAGCTCAGTTTCCACCTCATTTTGTGGGCAGTGTGCACATAGGCAGATCTAGCTCTCAAGAGAAGACAGGCTATGGCGGCCTTTCTCAATAGCAAGGTTATGCTCACTGAGTCTGTACATAGTCAAAGCTTTTTTCTTCTCTCTCTCTCTGTCTCTCTCATGCTGCTTTCCACACAGACCTAGCCCTGCGCTCTGTCACTCCAGGAGCGCATTTGTTGTTCGTCAACCACGATACACTTAAGTTCAATCTGCATGGTCAATACAACAATGTTGATCACAGCGATGCTGTTTTCACTTTACTTAATATAAATCCACTAGCGTTCTATAATTACACTATTAGTTTGTTTCTTACATCTGCAAACAGCTAGTTGGTCTTAGCAAGTTGGGCCTAAACTTGTTAGCTGCTAATCGCTAGCTAGCGTACTGAGTAATAGCAAACGTAACTTGCTCTACAGCCTGGTAATACCGTAGACCTAAATCAGCATGTTTGTGCAACAGTATCTTCTAAATCAAAGAGGAATATGCAAAGCATGAGTATGTTAGCTAGCTAGATGAAGTAGCTAAGAGAGAACATTCAATGTAGTCAAAGATTATAGATCCCCTAGGAAACACTTAACACTTTGTTTCCTACCTTGCCACAATAACTTCCCCCGGGGATTTTCATTCGTTGTCATGTTAAAAAACACTGTATTCAAAGTGCCCACTATTATATTCTAACTATAGAATTAGAATAATCATTCTATTTCCATTATTCCAACAGTTCACCCAAGTGTTTTGCTCTAAATTGCAAGTCAAATCGCAATTGCCACATTTGGTTAAAAATAAGGCCTAGATTGTTTGCCCGTAACGTGCAGCCCTACCTGGCAGTGTGGAAATGATCTCAAATGAGTGCAGGAAATGGATAAATGCTAAACATTATTTTTGGTTGAATTGAACAGCATAAAACAATCAGAATGGAGAAAGACCCATTGAAATCAGTTAGAATGTACACTACTGGTCAGAAGTTTTAGGACACCTACTCATTTAAGGGGTTTTATTTGTACTATTTTCTACATTGTAGAATAATAGTGAAGACATCAAAACTATGAAATAATACATGGAATCATGTAGTAACCATGCTACAAATCAAAATATATTTGAGATTCTTTAAATAGCCACCCTTTGTCTTTGACAGCTTTGCACACTCTTGGCATTCTCTCAACCAGCTTCACCTGGAATGGCTTTCCAACAGTCTTGAAGGAGTTCCCACATACGCTGAGCCCTTGTTGGCAGCTTTTCCTTCACTCTGCAGTCCGACTCATCCCAAACCATCTCAATTTGGTTGAGGTCGGGTGATTGTGGAGGCCAGGTCATCTGAGCACTCCATCACTCTCCTCCTTGGTCAAGTAGCCCTTACACATCCTGGAGGTGTGTTGGGTCATTGTCCTGTTGAAAAACAAATGATAGTCCCACTAAGTCCACACCAAATGGGATGGTGAATCGCTACAGAATGCTGTGGTAGCCATGCTGGTTAAGTGTGCCTTGAATTCTTAATGAATCACAGACCGTGTCACCAGCAAAGCACCATCACACCACTTCCTCCATGCTTTACGGTGGGAAATACACATGTAGAGATCATCTGTTCACCCACCTCTCACAAAGACACAGCGGTTGGAACCAAAAATCTCCAATTTGGATTCCAGACCTGAGGACAGATTTCCACCGGTCTAATGTCCATCGCTCGTGTTTCTTGGCGCAAGCAAGTCTCTTATTGGTGTCCTGTAGTAGTGGTTTCTTTGCAGCAATTGGACAATGAAGGCCTGATTCACACAGTCTCCTCTGAACAGTTGATGTTGAGATGTGTCTTTTACTTGAACTCTGAGGCATTTATTTGGGCTGAAATTTCTGAGGTATGTATCTCTAATGAACATATCTTCTGCAGCAGAGGTAACTCTGAGTCTTCCATTCATGTGGCGGTCCTCATGAGAGCCAGTTTCATCATAGCGCTTGATGATTTTTTTTGCGACTACACTTGAAGAAACATTCAAGGTTGTTGAAATGTTCTGGATTGACTGACCTTCATGTATTAAAGTAATGATGGACTGTCGTTTTTCTTTGCTTATTTGAGCTGTTCTTGCCATAATATGGACTTGGTATTTTACCAAATAGGGCTATCTTCTGTATACCACTCCTACCTTGTCACAACACAACTGATTGGCTCAAATGCATTAAGAAGGAAAGAAATTCCACAAATTAACTTTTAACAAGGCACACCTGTTAATTGAAATGCATTCCAGGTTGACTACCTCATGAAGCTGTTTGAGAGAATGCCAAGAGTACGCAAAGCTGTCAAGGCAAAGGGTGGCTATTTGAAGAATCTCAAATGTAAAATATATTTTGATTAGTTTTTTTTGGTTACTACATAATTCCATATCTGTTATTTCATAGTTTTGATGTGTTCGCTATTATTCTCCAATTTAGAAAATAGTAAAATAAAGAAAAACCCTTGAATGAGTAGGCATTCTAAAACTTTTGACCGCTAGTGTATGTGTTGCCACTGTAGGGTCACCAGCAAATGTTCAACTTTTATTATTTAAAAACATAATAGTCACACCGTAATTATAATTTTTAATACTGTGATATGATATTTTGTCCATATCGCTCAGCCTTAACATGTTGCTGTTTTTTGATATACCCTGTACCTGTCAATTCATTAACTTGAAATTGTTTTTTTTATAGGCCAGTGATATCACAGCTACTGTGGCGAAGTCAACAGTATATCCAGTCTTTAGTTTAGCCTTGTTACCTGCCCGGACAGTTGAGAAAAGCATTCATGTTTGGTTTTTGTCTACAGCAAGAGAAGCTCCTGGAAGGTTATGTGGGCTTTGCCAATCTCCCAAACCAAGTGTACAGAAAGTCCGTCAAGAGAGGCTTCGAGTTCACTCTCATGGTCGTGGGTGAGTAGAGAGATATTTGCAGCTCATTTTATGTCCTTTTTTCTAAATAAGACCCCACCGAACAGAAAAAATGACCTGTTATTTATCTGGGAAAACAGATGGTTTTACTGCTGTGTAAAAAGCTGTTTGCATATTACTTTATGATTCAGTGAAGTATGCATGAAAATTGCCGTTAGAGGCTCCTCTGCGTCCCAAATAGCACCGTATTCCCTATGTATTGCACTACTTTTGACCGGAGTCCATAGTGCTCTGATCAATATTAGTGTAATATGTGGGGAATAGGGTGCCATTTGGAATGCAGTCTGTTTGAATGATGTGGACACATCTGTGTAAGAAATGTATGTGGATATGTAATATAGCCTACATATGGCTGTCTGCCATAGACGTTCATGTGTCCAGTCCAGCAGTATTACATTTCAGTCAGGATCTTTATCATGCTACAGTGCTGGCAGTTGGCTGTTAAAATCCATTAGCGATGCTTTCTGTTGAGTTAGGATAACTTGCCTTGCATGTAAAGCGGGACTCATAGAAACCATATTTTAAACAAATGTGCTTCAGCGATGGAGGGTAGTCAGGGTTTATTTCCTCCATGGTGTGTGTGTGTGCGCGGTGTGTGTGTGTGTGTGGTGTACCTTTTGGATTGTGGGTGGGAGGTTTCCTGTAATTCCATTCACGCAGCCAGAGTTGGAGCCTGAACAGCTGAAGGGAGAGCGGGATGGAGGGAAAGAGAGAGACGCAGGATGCAGGCACCATTACAACCCTGCCATTCTCCACTCCACTGTTCTCTCTGTTCCATAAGTCTTGCCCAGAGTACAGCGCAAACTGGCTCTAACCAGAATAGAAAGAGTGGGAGGCCCCGGTGCACAACTGAGCAAGAGGACAAGTACATTAGTGTCTAGTTTGAGAAACAGACGCCTCACAAGTCCTCAACTGGCAGCTTCATTAAATAGTACCCCCAAAACACCAGTCTCAACGTCAACAGTGAAGAGGCGGCTCAGGGAACCAGTTTGCGCTGTTCTATGAAGGGAGTAGTACACAGCGTTGTACCAGATCTTCAGTTTCTTGGCAATTTCTCGCATGGAATTGCCTTCATTTCTCAGAACAAGAATAGACTGATGAGTTTCAGAAGAAGATTCTTTGTTTCTGGCCATTTTGAGCCTGTAATCGAATCCACAAATGCAGATGCTCCAGAGACTCAACTAGTCTTAAGAAGGCCATTTTTTAAATGTTATTGCTTCTTTAAATAGCACAACAGTTTTAAGCTGTGCTAACATAATTGCAAAAATATTTTCTAATGATCAATTAGCCTTTTAAAATGATAAACTTAGTATTGGTGAAGCTGAGCTGATATCATGCTGCAGGAAGGAGATACACAGTATCTGATTGTGCATGTTAATTAAGAAAACACGCACACACTCACATTGACAGAGAAACACACCACATTATCAGGTACTGAATCTCCTGCAGCATGACAGAAGCTCAGCTTCACCAATTACTCTGCCATTCTAATTAAATGCTCCATACAAAATTGCACTTACAACCATATTCTTCCTGAGAGCGCAGCAGAGGGGGAAACTCCAGCAAGGAACCACTTGAATGCTGCTCAACTCTACTCAGACTGACATCAATGGGTCGGGAATACCAGGCAGGCGTTCCCTCTCCTCGCTCATTGTTTCTCTAGTTCCCTCTCTCCTGGCCCGGAGACATGTGGGTTGACTCGACAGCCCGCCCACCACAGGGAGCAGCAGAGGGTTAACTTCTTAGGGATAGCCCCCTTTAATTTTTGCCTAAAATGACATCCCCAAATCTAACTGCCTGTAGCTCAGGCCCTGAAGCAAGGATATGCATATTCTTGGTACCATTTGAAAGGAAACACTTTGAAGTTTGTGGAAATGTGAATTAAATGTAGGAAGATATAACTCAATAGATCTGATTAAAAACATACTTTATTTTTTTCCTACCACCATCTTTGAAATGCAACAAAGGTCCCACTTCTAGCCATCACTCTGGTTGTAATTCAGATGGTGTCCACAAGATGGCAGCAGTGTATGTGCAGATTCAGACGGATATCTTGAAGTATGAGCGAACTACATGACGTTTAGTGTGAAGTCACACAGGTACATTTGGGCAAATCGTGAAGGAGACATTGCATTCATATTACATATTATTTTACAAATGATATAATTTTTCTGAAAGAATATCGTTAACTGTATAGTTGAACTTAGCTTTTCCAGTATTAGCCGTATTTTAAGTTCAACATTTGCAAAACAACCAGTTTTCATAACTCTGAATATTCTTATAATTGTTGTCCAAAAGGAAAAGGCATGCTGTCGCACAAGTTTAGCAGCTACATTTTGCGACAGATACAGGGTTTCCGGATACTCCCGTGAAGCCCAGGTTAGCAGCTACATTTTGCGACAGATACAGGGTTTCCGGATACTCCCGTGAAGCCCAGGTTAGCAGCTACATTTTGCGACAGATACAGGGTTTCCGGATACTCCTGTGAAGCCCAGGTTAGCAGCTACATTTTGCGACATATACAGGGTTTCCGGATACTGCCGTAAAGCCCAGGTTAGCAGCTACATTTTGCGACATATACAGGGTTTCCGGATACTCCCGTAAAGGCCAGCTCATTGGTTATCTAGCTAGCTTTGTTTGACCCCGATTTGATGCTTATTTGACAAAGTTAGTCGATCAAAGTTGGTCGCTCTCTGACCCAATTTGGTGTCCTATAGGATATACTACACCTAATGATATAAAGTCTGGTTACGTTCTAGAAGAGGAATACATACGAACGTGATTTGACTGGTTGAAACAACTTTTAGGGTTAGATTTAAACAGATTCCTTTCTTTGCAAATTGAAAGAGTGGAAATACAAAATCGATCGTGCATGCTATATGGACCCTAACCCTTTTTAGGATATGAAAAAGGATTTTATCTAACAAAATGACACTTCATGTTATCTTTGGGATCCTATGGATGATAAATCAGAGCAAGATTTCAGAATGTAAGTACACATTTCACCTTCAGAGGTGAATTTATCAAACCTATCGCGGTGAAAAAAGTGTTTTGTTAGGAGCTCTCAAACAATAGCATGGCATTTTTTTGCAGTAATAGCTACTGTAAATTGGACAGTGTAGTTATATTAACAAGAATTTAAGCTTTCAGCCTATATGAGACACTTATGTACCGACATTTGTTTCTCTAAAATCTGCGATCGTGACACAAGGTGCTGCATGATTACAACTGTCCCTTTGACAGGACGCCGATCCGTAAGATTAATTACCAGGCAACTTATGTAATGTCCCTGTTTGCATTGTGAAGTGTGCCAAGGTATTTCAAAGTCACCTGCATACTAGGTTCAGTCTTCTCATAGCAGAACTCGGCGAGGCGACACAATCGTCTGTGCCTTATACTTCATTAAAAGACCTTCACTTGAAAAACGAGAACCATTTAGTACTGTTTGCCCCTCTTGAGATACCTTATTAATAGCATAGCCAGTATATACTTAATCAAAATAGTCCCAATTAATCTAAGATAAATCCGGAATCAACTTTGACGTTTGAAGAGGGCTTAGTTGTGCAATTTTACATATACAGTTGAAGTCGGAAGTTTACATACACTTTAGCCAAATTCATTTAAACTCAGTTTATAATAGTAAAAATTCCCAGTCTTAGGTCAGTTAGGATCACCACTTTATTTTAAAAATGTGAAATATCAGAATAATAGTAGAGAGAATGATTTATTTCAGCTTTTATTTTTTATCACATTCCTAGTGGATCAGAAGTTCACATACACTCAATTAGTATTTGGTAGCATTGCATTTAAATTGTTTACTTGGGTCAAACGTTTCGGGTAGCCTTCCACAAGCTTCCCACAATAAGTTGGGTGAATTTTGTCCCATTCCTCCTGACAGAACTGGTGGAACGGAGTCAGGTTTGTAGGCCTCCTTGCTCGCACACACTTTTTCAGTTCTGCCCACAAATCTTCTATAGGATTGAGGTCAAGGCTTTGTGATGGCTGCTCCAGTACTGTGACTTTGTTGTCCTTAAGACATTTTGCCACAACTTTGGAAGTATGCTTGGGGCATTGTCCATTTGGAAGACCCATTTGCGACCAAGCTTTAACTTCCTGACTGATGTCTTGAGATGTTGCTTCAATATGTCCACATAATTTCCCTTGCTCATGATGCCATCTATTTTGTATAGTGCACCAGTCCCTCCTGCAGCAAAGCACCCCCACAACATGATGCTGCCATGCCCGTGCTTCACAGTTGGGTTGATGTTCTTCGGCTTGCAAGTATCCCCCATTTTCCTCCAAACATAATGATGATCATTATGGCCAAACAGTTCTATTTTTTCTTTCATCGGACCAGAGGACATTTCTCCAAAAAGTACGATCTTTGTCCCCATGTGCAGTTGCAAACATTTTTATGGTGGTTTTGGAGCAGTGGCTTCTTCCTTGCTGAGCGGCCTTTCAGGTTATGTCGATATAGGACTCGTTTTACTGTGGATATAGATACTTTTGTACCTGTTTCATCCAGCATCTTCACATGGTCATTTGCTGTTGTTCTGGGATTGATTTGCACTTTTCACAACAAAGTACGTTCATCTCTAGGAGACCGAACGCGTCTCCTTCCTGAGCGGTATGACGGCTGCATGGTCCCATGGTGTTTATACTTGCGTACTATTGGTTGTGAACGTGGTACCTTCAGGCGTTTTGGAAATTGCTTCCAAGGATGAACCAGACTTGTGGAGGTCTACACATTTTTGCTGAGGTCTTTGTTGATTTTTCTTTTGATTTTCCCATGATGTCAAGCAAAGAGGCATAGAGTTTGAAGGTAGGCCTTGAAATACATCCACAGGTACACCTCCAATTGACTCATAATGTCAATTAGTCTGTCAGAAACTTCTAAAGCCTTGACATAATTTTCTGGAATTTTCCAAGCTGTTTAAAGGCATAGTCACCTTAGTGAATGTAAATGTCTCACCCACTGATATTGTGATACAGTGAAATAATCGGTCTATTAACAATTGTTGGAAAAATGACTTGTCATGTAAAGTAGATGTGCTAACCGACTTGCCAAAACTATAGTTTGTTAACAAGAAATTTGTGGAGTGGTTGAAAAACACGTTTTAATGACTCCAAGCTAAGTAACTAAGATGTTTCGTGCAGATTTTCTCATCCGGTCATAGACCGGATGTAAAACAAACTTTTGTATACCATCCACTGTGGCAGGTAGATTAAAAATAAAGAATCTACCAGCCTAAATGTTTTTGTGTTCCGTAACTACACAAAGAAACACAAACTGAGCATGCTTAGTAAATTTTCTAAAACAATACATATATTACTAGTCAGAAGTAATGTGGTATATTGCTCAATTTAATATTCTGTGACCCTGAGTATTTAAAATAAATTCCAGATACAAAAATGTTTAGTTGTACATTTTGGGGAATATTCAGAGTGGACACTTTACGTGGGAATTAACGGGAATACAGTGGCAAGAAAAAGTTTGAACCCTTTGGAATTACCTGGATTTCTGCATAAATTGGTCATAATCTGATCTTCATCTAGGTCACAACCATCAATAAACACAGTCTGATTTAATCTAACACACAAACAATGATATGTTTTATGTCTTTATTGAACACACCGTGTAAACATTCACAGTGCAGGGTGGGAAAAGTATGTGATCCCTTGGATTTAATAACTGGTTGACCTTCCTTTGGCAGCAATAACCTCAGCCAAATGTTTTCTATACTTGCGGATCAGACCTGCACACCGGTCAGGAGGAATTTTGGACCGTTCCTTTTTACAAAATGGTTTCAGTTCAGCAATTTTCTTGGGATGTGTGGTGTGAACCAATCTCGAGGTCTTATCACAGCATCTCAATCGGGTTGAGGTCAGGACTCTGACTGGGCCACCCCAGAAGGCGTATTTTCTTCTTTTGAAGCCATTCTGTTGATTTACTTCTGTGTTTTGGGTCGTTGTCCTGTTGCATCACCCGACTTCTGTTGAGCGTCAATTGGTGGACAGATAGCCTAACATTCTCCTGCAAAATGTCTTGATAAACATGGGAATTCATTTTTCTGTCAAAAGCAGCCCAAACCATGATGCTACCTCCACCATACTTTACAATTGGGATTAGGTTTTGATGTTGGTGTGTTGTGCCTATTTGTCTCCACACACAGTGTTGTGTGTGTGTGTGTTCCAAACAACTCAACTTTAGTTTCATCTGTCCACAGAATATTTTGCCAGTAGCGCTGTGGAACATCCACGTGCTCTTTTGTGAACTGCAGACGTGCAGCAATGTTGTTGTTTTTGGACAGCAGTGGCTACTTCCATGGTGTCCTCCCATGAACATCATTCTTGTTTAGTGTTTTAGGTATCGTGGACTCAACAGAGATGTTCGCATGTTCTAGAGATTTCTCGAAGTCTTTAGCTGACACTCTAGGATTCTTCTTAACCTCATTGAGCCTTCCTGTACTGTGCTCTTGCAGTCAACTTTGCAGGACGGCCACTCCTAGGGAGAGTAGCAACAGAGCTGAACTTTCTCAATTATAGACAATTTGTCTTACCGTGGACTGATGAACATCAAGGCTTTTAGAGATACTTTCTTACCCCTTTCCAGCTTTATGCAAGTCAACAATTCTTAATCTTAGGTCTTCTAAGATCTTTCGTTCGAGGCATGGTTCACATCAGGCAATGCTTCATGTGAATAGCAAAATCAGATTGAGTGTTTTTTTTATATTGCAGGGCAGCTCCAACCAACATCTCCAATCTCATCTCATTGATTGGACTCCAGGGTAGGAGACTCCTGACTCCAATTAGCTTTTGGAGAAGTCATTAGCCTAGGGGTTCACATGCTTTTCCCAACCTACACTGTGAATGTTTTTAAATTATGTATTCATTATAGACAAGAAAAATACAATTATTTGTGTGTTATTAGTTTAAGCACTCTGTTTGTCTTGTTGTGACTTAGATCAAGATCAGATTACATTTCTTGACCAATTTATGCAGAAATCCAGGTAATTCCAAAGGTTTCACATACTTTTTCTTGCAACTGTATATGGGAATTAATGGAAAAATCTGCAAATATTAATACCATTTAAATGTAGATGTTTTTTTTTTTTACATTGGATATATTTACCATGTCATATGGAGACAGAAACATAAACCTTGTACCTTATCATTATTATGATTAAATCCTTCCAATATAGAAAAAAAAACGATTTAGTTACGAATTGACATTTAATTAAATGAGATGATGACTCTTCACATGGGATGATCTTCACTGTCACTTTCCAACCGTGTTGAGGATGGCTCGTTGTCAGGCTCAAAAAGCCTAAAATTTGACCTGATGGCCACCAATGTTTCAACCCTTTTATTGGTCAGCCTGTTGTGTGCCTTGGTAGGTGTTCCCAAACAAAGACCAGTTGCTCTCTGAGGAGGCTGATGTTGGTGGGATTTGGAGGATGATGGAGGCAACAGGGGAAAAAGCCTCATCCACAAAGTCCCTTCCACCAGGTGGCTGATGAGATATGTTGGCACGACTGCCATATTGCATCTCCATCCCAGAGCCCTTGCTTGGAAGTGTACCAAGAACCTTGCCCTCATCCAGGCCAAGGTGGCGAGATACGGTGGCGATGAAGCATAGGCCTTGTTGATCTCTGCACCAGACAGGATGCTCTTGCCAGCATACTTGGGGTCCAACATGTATTCTGCGGCGTGTATGGGCTTTAGGCAGAAGTCTCCACACTTTTTGATGCATTTCGGAACTGCAGTTTCCTCTGCTTGGAGCAACAGTAAAGTGGGCAGGGCAGTACGGATTTCTTCTCTGACATCTGCAAGCAGAGTCTGAACATCAGACAGGATGGCATTGTCTCCCTCAAGACGTGCATAGGTTTAGGTTTCAGGTTGCTTACCACTCTCTCTCAAAATAAATAATCCAGGAGGATCCTCTTGATGGGGCTGTCCATATCTGCAGACTGTGATATGGCCAATTTCTTGGAGAGACTCCTTCCCCTCCAGGAGACTGTCAAACATGATGTCAACACCACCCCAACAGGTGTTGCTGGGCATCTTCAATGTGGTGCTCTTATACTTCTCACTTTGCTTGGTGAGATAGATTACTGCTGTAACTTGATGACCCTTCACATACCTAACAGTTTCCTTGGCTCTCTTGTAGAGTGTATCCATTGTTTTCAGTGCCATGATGTCCTTGAGGACCAGATTCAATGCATGAGCTGCACAGCCAATGGGTGTGATGTGAGGGTAGGACTCTTCCACTTTAGACCAAGCAGCCTTCGTGTTTTCAGCATTGTCTGTCACCAGTACAAATACCTTCTGTGGTCCAAGGTCATTGATGACTGCCTTCAGCTCATCTGCAATGTAGAGACCAGTGTGTATGTTGTCCCTTGTCTGTGCTCTTGTAGAATACTGGTGGAGATTATGTAGTTAATTATTCCTTTCCCACGAACATTCAACCACCCATCAGAGATGATTGCAATAGTCTGCTTTCTCCATGATTTGCTTGATCTTCACTTTAATTCTGTTGAACTCTGCATCCAGAAAATGAGTAGGTAAAGCATGTCGGGGTGTATGCTGGGTGAAGAACATTCAGAAATCTCTTCCAATACACATTGCCTGTGAGCATCAGAGGTGAACCAGTTGCATACACAGCTCGAGCAAGACATTCATCAGCATTTCTCTGACTACTTTCCACCGTTGAGTCAAAAAAAACTTCTGATTCCAGGAGGACCATGAGCTGTTGCTATCGATAAGGTGTCTGATTCATCATTTTCACCTCGAATAGAAGTAGACTTTTGTCAGAGGTTGCTTGTTGTGAGCGCTGAGGGAACTTTATGCACTTTGCCAGATGATTCTGCATCATTGTTGCATTCTTCACATATGATTTGGCACAGTACTTGCAAATGTACACAGCTTTTCATTCTACATTAGCTGCAGTGAAATGTCTCCACACGTCAGATAGTGCCGTGGCATTTTCCTGTAAAGATTTGAAAAAAAGTGTAAAAAACAACAACAAAAAACAAATAATTCCATGTACAGATAAATATTGAATTAGATTAAACAACTCCTTTTGTAAGATAAATGTCTTAAAACGAAACATGTATGGAAACAGGTGAATTAACACTCCTCAGTTAGCAGGCTCAAGCAAGCTAAAACCCAGATGGTAGAAAAAACTAACTAGCAGAAATTCTTAACAAGTTAGAAATGATTTAAACACACTTTGCGTTAGGCTTCCATTTACTAGGTAACAAAAAATCATGCATGTGATAAAAAAAACTATTCACCCCACCCAGTATTGTAATCAAAATTTAACAGAAAGCATGTAGTCCTTGGCTCAGACAGTGTAGTAGTGTGGGCTCAATAGCATCTCATTAGTGTGCAAGATCTTGAGAATCAGCTGTACATGTGATGGAAGAATGCACTGTGCATGCAGAGGGTTGCAATTCCATTGAATTGGGGATAGTTTAACCAAAATATGTCACAAGACCTAGAATTGCCTTATGTGGCTCCCACAAAAAAGGTTCACTGTTATAAGTTAACTTTTTTTCCAGAAATGTACTATTAAGTTTCTGACCCTTTGCAACCCTAAGCTGCTCTTTTTAAGACTACCTTGGTAACCGGGCCACTTGAGTCATCACATGTGCCTCTGAGAATGTCTAGTAGAGGCTTTTCTAGCATTAGGAACAAACTCAAAGATTGAAAAGCAACCTAGCTTTTGAACAAAACAATGTAAATAGCCAAGAAACATGAGGACAATATCTCACTTTAGTAGACTTTCAAGTAAATTAGGGCAACTTTTATGACTGTGCCCATTGCTTCTAAAAACCGATCTTTCAGCAGTGGTGGAAAAAGTACCCAATTGTCATACTTGAGTAAAAGTAAAGATATACCTTTTTAATTGAAATAATTCAAGTTAGTCACCCAGTAAAATACTACTTGAGTAAAAGTCTAAAAGTATTTGGTTTTAAATATACTTAAGTATCAAAAGTAAATGTAATTGCTAAAATGTACTTATTTCAAATTCCTTATGTTAAGTGAACGGCACAAATTTTCATTTATTTTATTTAGGGATAGCCAGGGGCACTCTCCAGCACTCCGACATAATTTACAAACGAAGCATTTGTGTTTAGTGAGTCCACCAGATTAGAGCCAATAGGGATGACCAGGGATGTTTTGATAAGTGCATGAATTTGACCATTATCCTGTCCTGCTAGCTATTCAAAATGTACATACTTTTGGGTGTCAGGGAAAATGTATGGAGTAAAATGTACATTATTTTCTTTAGGAATGTATGGAAGTAAAAGTAGTCAAAAATATTAAAAGGAAAGTACAGATACTCAAAAAAACGACTTAAGTAGTTTTTACTAAAGTACTTTTCAGCACTGTCCTCCAGACAGGCAGTGTTGCTGCGCAAGGTGGGATAGCTATAACTTTAGGATTCAGATTTCTTTGTGCATTACCAGATATTAAACAAAACGGCAGAAATACTTTGAAAACAACTATAAACGAATGCTCTCACTTGTGCCCATACTTGACCATTTTTATTAAATTCTCACACCTGGAGAGTTACCACTCGCCAACGTGGCTGGTGAATTGGACATTCTTAACCGCCAGTGCCAAAATCTACCCACGTTTGGCATGTGGCGGGTGTTTTATTTTAGGCCCTGGTCGTACTTTGGCTACCAAACTTCGACAGCCCAAAAATGGAAATAGAACCCTGCCAAACTCCTAAATTAACACAAACGTCTCAACTTTGTCTTAATATATGCTCGAACTGTTTCAACTTGGAAGCAAAGCGCTCGAAAGGCTAAAGGCTCTCTTGGTCAGAACTGATTGTCCAGGGCCAAGTTGGTGACAGTGGGCTGCAGCAGTCGGACGCTTGCGTCCATCTGTAAAAGTAAATATTTGCCAATGATTTACCACGTTTGCTCAGGATTGACCTTGATCTTGGCTAGAATGGCTACCGCAGGAAACCCTAGTTCAGTTCATTGTGCTTGGCCTCGGTTAACACATACTTTTTAATGCGTTTCGGTTTTTATCTTCTCTGGAAACTATGTCCCCCACATAAACACATAGGATTTCAGGGTTTTGACTCGCTCTCTGACTTTCTAAAGGAAATTGATGTGTTTGCCACAAGATATTTAAAGATTGTCACGTGGTAGCCAGACATGTACTGTTTTTATAGTCATTTTTTATGTATTCTGTATTTGAAGGGGAAATAACCCCTTTTCAACACACACACACACACACACACACACACACACACACACACACACACACACACACACACACACACACACACACACACACACACACTTTACCTGCACGTTAAATACAGTGAAAGCAGAATAACCTCAGCCAGTTTCTGCTGTCCCCCTCCTAAAAGAACAGAACCACTCTTCATTTCACCAGTCGGTGTACTATTTCTTGCCCCGTGTCACTGCAGTAGAAGGCAGCACCATCAAATGAACTGTCTCCCCTCTCCAATACAAACTTTTTCCTGCTTCCCCCTTCTATCTCCAGCTAGCCCCTCATCTCCTTGCATGCGGAGCAGTGTAAGGCTCCTCTGAATAAGCCCCCATGGTTTACACAGCTGCTGAACATTTCCTTTAAAGGAAGTGTGCTGCTGGCTGGGCTGCTCACTGACCGAGAGGGGGCCACTGGCAGGGATGGGCCATGCAGGACTGCACCGAGAGGGGGCCACTGGCAGGGATGGGCCAGGCAGGACTGCACCGAGAGGGGGTCATGGTCATGCTCTGGTCTGGTGGAACTTATGAATGCTACTTTCTAGGACAGGTCACATAAACCAGCTTAGCTTCCGTTTCTAGCTGTATGACCCTGAGACTGACCCTTCACCTACTACTGTTAACGGAAGTCTTGTCTGGGCTCCATATTCCCAGTAGCATCCATACCAGTGCTGATGATACCATCCCAGTGTAGGGAGATCCCTTCCCAGGCCCCAGCTACAGGCCTGTATTACCAGTGTAGGGAGATCCCTTCCCAGGCCCCAGCTACAGACCTGTACTACCAGTGTAGGGAGATCCCTTCCCAGGCCCCAGCTTATAGCCCAGTATAGGCATATCCCCCATTTCCATGACATAAGGATTTAAGAGGCCTCTCTCTCTGCTAACATTTTGCAACTCCAGCTCTGCATAACCTACATCAGCTCTTATATCCCTCCCTCACCCTTTTTCCCATCCTTTCTTCATCTCTCCCTCTCCTGCAAAGAAGCAAACCCGGCTCTGTAGTCTGACTAGCCAACTTGTTCGCTGGTATCCCGCCATCCTTCTTTATCCTCCCGCCATCCCTCGCATTCCCTTCCTGCCCTCTATTCCTCACTCCATACTCCCACAAAGAGAGATGTGTAATGTCGTGACCAGAGCTAAGCTCCCTCTCTGCTCATCATTGCTGCTGCTTCTGACTTTGTATCTGGACCAGCTTTACAGACATTGAGTGCTGAATCCCAACTCACTGTATCCGCTTGAGCCTGCCATTCTGTCAGTTTATAGTTTCCCTAATGCAAGCTGCCATTTGTTTAAGACCGGCGTATTTCAGTTTGCTGTTTTCACAAGACCACAACCCGCCCCTTCACCACCCAGCTCTCAGCGAGAGGAGTAGGCCCTAAATCCTGACTTACATCCTGAAGAAATATCCACTTGGATGATCATATCCACATCATTCCTCATAACAGCTCGACCGCTTAAACTTTTCCATTGTGAGGTCAGTGTGGCTCTAGCCCTGGCTGGAAACATTTACCCTGTGTTGAGAACCTCTTTCTAAAAGGTTTGAGGGAGAAAGAGGGTTCTCCTTTTGTCTGGTGTACACAAAGCGTTTAGTAGCTGGTTAATTGGCAGTAGTGAGTGGTTGATCGATGCTGGGCTGAACAGCACGGTCGATGCGCACACACACAGCAGTGAGCTGCGGTTCTCTGTGCCAGCCCAGCATGTGTCTCCAGCCACGCCCCGTTCCATCACACTGTTCCCTTTGTTCAGAGTCTCTCATTGGCCCCCCCGTCCCCACACCAACCGTTGCTATGTATACTGTTGATGGTGTTGCATTACCTAGAGGCACCTGGGATTGTTCTCTGAAAATCTGAATCTTTCCATGAGAGATTATTGAGCTGTTATTTTATCTAAGACAAATTTCCTAAATTAGTTTGTGGTGAGACGGTCACTGTAAAGGTATGATGACTATGCCAGCCTTTAAGGCTTTCCTTATCATAGTCCCTGATTTAGATTCCTGAAATGCAAACAGGAAAATAATTTGACTTGGGAAGAAAGATATTCAGCCCCACCCGTCCTCGCCTGTCTCTCTCCATCTCATGTTAAAGCTTGTCACTTCACTTGAGGCAGCTCAAATGGATTGATTTCGTGTTGGAAAAAGTTTGAATGTGAAGCATTTTAAAGAATTCTAAACATTGTGCAGGGCTTAGGAATACATCTGGAGATGTCATGTTGTGACTGTCTAGTGTGAAAACAAAGATTAGAAAGACATGTACAGTGTGAAATATACCTCTTGAAATTAATCTCTCCCTCGCTCTACCCCCACTTCTTTCTCTAGGTGAATCTGGTTTGGGGAAGTCTACACTGATCAACTCCCTCTTCCTGACAGACTTGTATTCTCCTGAATACCCTGGTCCCTCCCACAGAATCAAGAAGACAGTACAGGTAAGGACTATGATACCCTATTTAATTGGTTTATTTGAATGGGAACAGATGGAAACGCAATGAATAAAAGATCATCTGATGTGCTTGTTGCACCATAGCTTGAGCTCATTTTCATCACCCTACTTGTTTCTCTCTTGGAATACACTATCATACGTCTGTCCCTTTTGTAACCTTAAGCAAATGAATAGGCTCACCCCTTCCCCTCCCTTTTAACAGGAAATCACTTTTTTATTTTCCCAAAGGAGTTAAATATTTCAGTTCACTCGCCACATTAAACAAGCTGTTTCCCCATTCTGTTGCTTTAGGTGCAGGGTGATAGCTAGGTAATGTGTGTCCATCCTGTCTGACTACCCATAAGTCCCTCTGTTGGCCACAGAACTGCCCTCCTAGTCTGGTATATTATCTGATGTTGAGGCACTCTGCCAAGTCAGCCTTTTTTTATCATGCTGGAGCCTAAAGGAATTCATACTAGTAGGTTTGGCCATAATCTGTCTGACGCAGAGCTGGGTCATGTTCAGCCATGACATATTAAATCCTTGTTTCGGACTGTTTTCTTCTATCTGAACGCTCCTTTTCTTTTTCCGTTGTAAAACATTTTGCTACTGTGTGCCCTAATGAACAAGTCCCTGTAATAGATGTTTCTATGGGCTCTACTTGAATAATTTAACCCTGACATTGGGCTGGTTAACTGCTGGTGCCCCAGGCTGTGGTATCACAGGTGTGCCACAGTCAGCTCCTACCCAGCCCTTTTGTGTTGTTTTGGGTCATTGATGTCACAGCCCTGGCCCTCCCTCTATTACATACCTGCTCTCTGAAATGCTGTTGCTGAGGCTTCAGGCCACTCTTAAGAGTAGATGCACGGACAGGATAACCTGTTACCACCGCTGTCCTGTCGTCTGTTTATGAATAGCAAGACACCTGCAACCAGTTTATCTACTTAGACTAGGAGGAATGTCTAGAACTGCTGAAACCATACAGAATATCAGGTGTGGGCGACTGACTCATCCACTGGGAAAAGCAACTGTGTGCAAAACAAATAGCAACAGGGAGTTTTTGGCTGGAATAGAGAACTAGTACATGACTGGAGTCATGCTCCTCTCCTCTCTGTGTGTGTGTACTGACTACTGAGCCAGAAGTTAATGTTCCGGTCAGGGGAAATGCACTAACTGGGCCCCGCTGCCTGATGGCCACTGCTGTTAAACTGTAGCCAGAGGCGTGTGTGTGTACACACACACACACACACACACAAACACACACACAGGGCTGTAAAGGTGCAGAGCCAGAGGTTGACATATTTGTTTTCTAGCCTGCAAGGAGGAAAATAGTCCACGCTGATGATGGATGAGCCCCAGTCAATCTGGGAAATCAGTTGACAACCAAGGGGTTAACAACCAGAACACCACACTACCTGTGATTTATGACACACACAGTGTCATTCTCATAAAGAGAAGCAGTGGAGGGGTTGAGAGAGATTATAACAGAACATCTGCTATTAGGGAGTTTCCTATACTTGTGCTGTATGACTAGATATTCCCTCTACTACTTTGTCTAACCTCTATATTCCCTTTACAGGGTTAATATTCTGTAGTATCTGGTTTAAGCTGCTATGGCAGAGAGTTGATCTAGTTGTAGCTATGGGGGTGTACTGTATCACCAACCAGAGCCGTGCTGTGTGACTGAGCCATCTGCTCTGCTCTCACCGCTATGAATCTCCAACCAGGAGAGAGACACTACCACCTCCTCTCACTACCACCTCTCATCCAGGGCTCTCTTGAAAAAGAGATTTCAATCTGTGTGACTTCGCTGGTAAAATAAAGGATAAATCAAATCCCTTCTCCTTTTAGCTAATCCTTGGTTACCTCAGTGTTTCCCTCTGTGAATCCCTCAGTCCTTAAGAGCCCTTAGTCAGGCTTAGTGTTGACCAAGCCTTTAAGGTCCTGACTCACAGAACCGTGGCATTTCACCAGGCACGGAGTCAGAGTTAGAGAACAGCTCTCCAACTCTCCTCTCCCACGCTTGCTTGGCCGTCTCCACTCGCTGACACTGATTTCCAAGAGGAAGTTGTGCTGTACATGTAGGCTGGGGTGTCACATTGATTTGTTTCTGAAAAAGAGAGGGACTAAACCAGGGGTGGGGGCAAGATTCAGCCCGCGAGCCCATTCAATCCAGCCCACGGGAGGTAAAAAAAAAAAAAAAAGTGCAATTAGAATGGGTGAGTAGTGGTGCGCAAATGAGTCTGTCTGTGTGTGATTTGAGAGGCATGTGAGCATAGATTCGTTTTTTTTTGTGTGTGTATACTGTACATGGGCCAGGTGTGTGAGAACTCTGTCACACAGAGGATTAGATAGTGATGGACTGGCTCCCTGGCCGGGGACGGCAGCAGTATAGCAGAGAGAGACTGAGCCTGCCAACACCTCATTCATGTCTTGGAACATCTCTGCACCGCAGTATTTCTGCCCTAGTTCAGCTCCATCAGTGATAATGTAAGCACTGGCGAGACTACAGTGGGCAGGGTAACCGCCCTCCAACGGCCCTGTTAGATGGGGGGCCTCCTCAACCACGTTGAGAAACACTTTTCTTCTCACGTCCACTTTTATCACTCACACTGATATGGAATATTCAAACATCTGTGAAACAAGTGTCTCTAAAACATCCATTTTGCAACATGTCTACACCACTGCAGACATCTATTTGTAAAGGCCTGTTTTGCTGAGAGAGCTGCCTGTTATCTGTTTTGCTGAGAGAGCTGCCTGTTATCTGTTTGCTGATCTGAGCCCAGGTTTCAAAGAGACAAATGTCAATAAGAGGATTCCCAATAATGTCCCGTCCTGTTGGTTTATTCTGTTTGGCTTGCAGCTGCTGAATGAGTTACCCAACTCTGGCCCCACACACACACACACACACACACACACACACACACACACACACACACACACACACACACACTGGCTGAAGAGCTCTGTCTGTCGTTGGATCTCATTTAATGTCAAGTATGGCCTCCAGGCCAATTCCTGGTGTTGAAAGCCCAAAACAGCCTGCAGTGCGTGTTCGTTTGTGTGTGTGCCAAAGGATTGGCCGTGCACACACAGCACAGAGGGGTGCTCCAAACAGACTGTTTCCTGTGATGATTGAACGGGTGATAAAACCATGGGTCTCTTATCAGAGCTGGACTACATGCCTCTGACACACACACACACACTGTTCCTCATATTATGACGCCACACCTATCCGATGACAGAGCACTATTAGTCACACATTCTACCTGGCTTGAAAGTTTCTCAATAGGAGAATGATTTGTCATTGATGACAGTTTATAATGTTGTGTACAGGCCAGCGTGGCGTAGCCTGGGGGCCAGTCTCTATCATGCCAACAATTCCATAAGGCGTTGGCAAGCGAGCAGAAACAGACAGGCACCCAGGCTAAGGTAGGTGAGGATCATGTGTTAATAGTGCCGTAATGATGTCATTGGGCTGGTCCTGGCTTGCCTGTGGAGGCTGTGCCAGGATAATGTACTCCTACCAGCCTATTGCTTCAGAGCTGTGGAATCCTGGTGAGTCAGTTTTAGTATTTGTAGTATTTTACTAGGATCCCCATTGCCTGCTGCTGACGCAGCCGTTACTCTCCCTGGGGTCCACACACAACATTAAAAATGGCATGTAATACAGAACCTCATGGACCGTAACTCAAGGACCGAGCTACATTGATTTAAAATATGAATTCACACTTTCATACACGTAAGACTTAACAGTCCATTCTTAATAACATTCCACACAGGCCAGCACGTACATACTCTTTAGTTCATCTAAGTACCACCCAGTGGCTCTCTTGTGGTGTAATGGTAACCTTGGTGGAGTTGTTTGTTTAAAAAAGGCACATAGACACACAGGATTGGTGCCGTTCACCCATTGAATGGAGTCCCATACATATGTTGCCTCAGCAACTGTGACAGCCTTGACTTTTTGTTATATTTTAATCACCTCCAGATATAGTGGGTTGCAGTGAAGTTAACTTAGTGGAACTGAACAGAGTCAGAGCCATTCATGAAATGGTTCCCGTACATAAAATACTGGACTTTCGTTATACGTTATAGTCACCACCAACTGTGAAGTGTGACTTGGTGGAGCTGCATAGAAAATGAAGAGACACACCGGGGCAGAGCCTTTAATAAAGGAACAGGGTACATCAGGTTCTTCCAGCTAAAGCCTCCTCTAGCTAGCGTCATGTGGTAAAAAAGACAGAGACCTAAATCTAATATCTCTCTGTTCTTTTCTCTCCACTGTTTCTCTTCGAGCCTGTTTGAGTTCAGTGCCATGGGAACATCTAATCTTTAACCCAGACACCAGATGTTCTCGGAATGGAGAGGACGAGATTGATTTATTTGATTATTATTTGGTCAGTAAGGAGAGGTTTTGTTAAAGCTAATTCTGCTGATTGCTTGAGTGATTTTGACATGGCAGAAAGTTCCACGCAATCATGGCTCTATATAATACTATGCCTTGCATTGACCGCGTTTTTGCTTTTGGGACTGTGAAGAGACTTGATGGACGTTTCTTAGGGTACGACTGTCTGTCAGAACTGTATGTTCGCTGATTGAGTAGACAGTTTTGGAATTGAACACATTCATATTTCTTACAAGAACAAGAAGTGACACAGCCAACCTTTTCTCTATTCCTGGGTTGACTTCCCAGGGTTGGTTGTTTGTTTGTGCAGCACTGTCAGTAAAAGTCCCAAGTCCTTACTGAGGGTTCTGGATCTGAAGGTTGAGGGAGGAAGAGGGGAAGGAGAGAGAGAGAGAGAGAGAGAGAGAGGGAGGATCTGATCTCTGAGCATCACTACCACTACATCCTAGCATGCCAGTTGAAGAAGAGGTAGTACTGAAGGTGCCAGACTTGTGGTTTACCATCTCATGAAGACGACATCACTTGATCAATGGTTAGCCATCTACTTTGACCTGCTTCCTCTCCTGGGCACTCGGCATCAGGGTATGTGTGCAGCAGGAGTGCTATCTAGTTTTCAGACTTCATAGAAACATCCTCCATGGAGGATTAACCACATTGTATTGTACCTCCCTTTTTGAAGTTGCATGAAAGTGATCCTGTTTCTGTGATTCACTGCCAATAGAAACATAGCCTCTGCCTCATCCCTCCTCTGACTGGGTGTGTGTGGTATTCTATGTAGCTAGCTTACACCCACAGAAGCTTGGGCATTTTAAGGGGCTTCTCTTGACTTGTTTCATCTCGCGTGTGATTCCTCTCAACACTACAGTCTAAATCTCCACTAAGCCCAGCACCCACCAATTTGTTTACCTGTGGATTGCACATCCTTAAGTACTTAAAGTTTAAATGAGATTAGAGCGTGTGAGTGTCTGTGTTTACTCTGCATCGTTTGGCTTCAATAGTGAACATTATTCCAGAGGTTTCCTGATAAACTTGGCTGGGTCAGGATCCCAGAAGGGAAGAGTTGCTGGTGGGAACTCTACGCTTGTTTATCTTAGAGGAGGAGGGGAAGAAAGGAAGAATGAATAAAGCCTTCTTTTTTCCATTTTTCTTCTCTCCAGGAACCACAAACGGAGATTTCACATAATTGTGGTGTCTTTTGTTTCCCAGTCGAGCCAGAGTGATGTGATGAAACCCAATGGAATGCATTGGTTGGGTAATGAACAACACACCCTCCGGGATCCATCCAGATCTGTTTGGAGGCCTGAAGACCTTGGGGTGATGAGGGCTATGCTATATTGTTTGTGTTATTGAAGGGACTGGGCTACCCAAGTCCCAGATGTGTTCGTGCTGCTCAGCCAACTTTAGTGCTCATTGCCACCGACCTTCATAGGAATTGGCTGAACAAATCTGGACCAGGCTAGGGCAGGCGTCTGTGTGGGTAATTAACAGATGTAGAGGGTACGGGAGGAGGAGACTAGGCAGGGGAGGCTAGCGCTTAGCATGCTAATGTCTGTCTGTGCCAGCCTAATGTCATATGACACTGCTGAGCCAACCAACCGTAGCAGAGAGGAGTGTGGCGGAAGCGGTCAGTGTTGGTTTCCTCTTCCATGTCTGTCTGTGAGGTCATTGTGGTCAGTCGCTTAGAGGCATGACTCACTCTGTTAAGGAGAGAGGGAGGTACAGAGCGGGAGCAAGCGAGCAGTGGGATAAGAGGGAAAGGGAGAGAGGGGGTAGGGAGAGCGAGAAGGAAGAGAGGAGGGAGGGATTAAAAGTCTGTTTGCAGATTCTTTCCTAGCTGTTTACTCAGCACTGATCCTTCTCCTACCATTAAACTGTTTAGTAACATCTCTAACTCATTCCAGACAGGGAGTGGTCCATGTCGGTTGTTTTATCCATTCAGCATTTCACACTAGCATCGTTCATGACACTGTAAAGGGTGCAGTCGGTTGAACAGCATGAATGAAACGTATTATTAAAAAAAAATGTAATGCCACTGTCAATGAATCGATGCTATGGTGGTGCCTAAGAAGATATCTGTAACCTGTTTTAGTTACAACAAGACAGACTAGAGGAGTGAGAGAGAGTAGGGAAGGAGAAAGTCCTACTCTGGTGATTAGAGGACCTGGTTGAGGTTTATGTATCTCCACCAGTAGCCAGCAGCAGCTGGGGTTAGAAGTCAGAGGTCAAGAAAAGAGACGGGAGGATCTCAATGTGCCGTCTCGATTCCTGTGACAGAAGGTCACGGAGCTCAGGGACCGCAGCGCGCACACACACACACACACACACACACAGTGTGAGCTGGAATGAACAGCTGCATTCTAGCAGGGTTTAATGGATGAGGAGGTCAATGTCTCACACACCGTAAAGAATCCTCTGGCCCACCAGCTCCAGGTGTCAGTGTCTGGCTAGGGTGGGGGGACAGACGTGTCATCACGCTGCCCTATAAAAAAAGCTGTGTGCATTCCAGCGCTAACGATTGAGTGACTCTTGTCAACCGACTCTGTAGATTTATTGCCTGGACATTTATATTTTCAAGCCGTTAAAAAAAAAATATATATATATATATATACACTGCTCAAAAAAATAAAGGGAACACTTAAACAACACAATGTAACTCCAAGTCAATCACACTTCTGTGAAATCAAACTGTCCACTTAGGAAGCAACACTGATTGACAATAAATTTCACATGCTGTTGTGCAAATGGAATAGACAAAAGGTGGAAATTATAGGCAATTAGCAAGACACCCCCAATAAAGGAGTGATTCTGCAGGTGGTGACCACAGACAACTTCTCATTTCCTATGCTTCCTGGCTGATGTTTTGGTCACTTTTGAATGCTGGCGGTGCTCTCACTCTAGTGGTAGCATGAGACGGAGTCTACAACCCACACAAGTGGCTCAGGTAGTGCAGTTCATCCAGGATGGCACATCAATGCGAGCTGTGGCAAAAAGGTTTGCTGTGTCTGTCAGCGTAGTGTCCAGAGCATGGATCTCATCAAGATGAAGAGGGTTGTCCAGAACTTTACTCATGTCCATATCAATGGATGGGATATCCAAGTCATCTAAAAAGTTGTACATAGCCGTATTATCTGATGGGGGTTCGGATTGGTGAAGGTTAGAATAAAATGACATGAAAGTTGAATTAATATTAGAGGGATCACTTTAGGATTACAGGAGGAGTCATATGCCTGACAGATAAGATGAGATGCTGACTGGTGTTTTAAGTTGGTATGCCAAAAGGCGGCTGGCCTTGTCACCATATTCGTAGTACGTCCCCTTTGTTTGTTGCAACAGAAACTCTGCTTTATCAGTGGAAAGCAGATTAAATTGAGTTTGAAGTTTCTGCCTCTTTGCATATAATTCAGGTGATGGTGAAGTTGAAGATTGCCGGTCTATTGCCAGGATTGAGTCCACCAGTTCCTGATGTTTCAGTTTTCAATGTTTGACATAATGAGCGTTGTAAGAAATGATCTTTCCCCGTAATACAGCTTTGAAAGTCTCCCAAAGAAGAGAATGGGAGGTGTCATAATTTTTATTTGTTTGAATGAATACATCTATGTTGGTCAAAATTAAGTTACAGAATTCTTTGTTCGACAATTCAACTGTTGTTTTTTAGCACTTACTCCGAATGCTAAGTCCAGAATGTGGGGAGAATGGTCCGAAATCACTATCGCTGAATATTCTGTAGTTTTAACTGAGGGGAGAAGGACTCTATCTTAAAAAAACAAAGTAGTTTCAATGAAAGTATTGTAACGACCCTGGGTTTATAAGCGCGGAAATTTACTCTGCCGCTGGAGCATGCTTTTGCGGCACAGTCGATAGCGCGCCGGACTTCGGGCTAGAAGGTCGAGGGTTCGAGACCTGCTCCCTGCCTGTTTCATTACATTGGCGTCAGAAGTGGGATCGGACCTCGCATCCACGACAGTGCGTGTGCTTGGCCGGTGAGCGCGTTCCTGTAAGACGGAAAGTCGCAAGCTAGCGTGAGGATGTGCTCTTTGAAAGGAGGGAGTAGTGTAACGACCCTGGGTTTATAAGCGCGGAAATCGACTCTGCCGCTGGAGCATGCTTTTGCGGCACAGTCGATAGCGCGCCGGACCTCGGGCTAGGAGGTCGAGGGTTCGAGACCTGCTCCCTGCTGTTTCATTACAGTATACAAACGGACAATTTAGCATTTTGGATATGTACAATTAAGCTAGCGAACCGTGGGTCTAAACTCTTCAGCTAGTGCAACAATTAAACAAGAGTACAATTTGGACGAGAGGAGTGATAGTATTACACTCCAATGTCGTAGTGGAGTCCAAGATAAAGTGAATGTAACTGAGGACCTGTCAGTGACCAACATCACCAATCATGGCCAACGTAAACCACAGTAGTTCAGAGTGTCCATAAAAATAAAGAGTAAAGAATACAATTTGGGAAAAAAAGGTATATCAAGCAGACCCCAGTGAAAAATGTATATACACAAATATTGGTGGACAGGATCGGTGTCTAACTAGCTAGTAACATTGGTATCCAAAATGACCTAAAGGCTGCCAAACTGCAATGTAGGCTGTATATTAGTGGAGCAGCAAGTTCAAAGCCTTAGTAAAAGGAAAGATATCATAAGGCTGCACTTTTACCAGCAATTGTCTTTGATTTAAGAAACTAAACAATATCAAATGAAAGTTTTAAAGAGCAGTGAGACAGTATAGTATGTCATTGTCAACAACAGAAACAAGTTATCTGCTGCTTCAAACATACCTACTATAGCCAGCGAGCTTTAGCATAGGATTGTTTCACAGAAACGGATTTGATAGATGGCCATAGATGTATGTAGCCTAGTGTCCACACTGTCACTAGAACTAACGTTACTCACATAATACAGGCAGGTGAGAAATCATCCCAATTCAGGGATTCAATGTATTTCAGGCATTCAATGTATGCGCTGTCGGTAGGACTCGGCTTCTTCAGGGGGGAAAAAAAAAAAAAACGGAGCCGGGCAGGATAAATCAGCCCAAAGCTGAGTCCCTTGTACAGAGTGGACTTGATGTCATTGAATGCGGCCCGTTTCTTTGCCAGGCTAGAACTGAAATCCTCGTAGAACTAGAACTTGATCTTGTGGCCTTGGAAAGTGATGTCGCCATGTTCCCTTGCCCACCGAAGGACAAGCTCCTTTTCTTTGTATCGATGGAACCGCACTATGATGGGACGCGGTCGGCCGCCTAGGCGAGGTTTCGGTGCAAGGAGGCGGTGGGCTTTATCAAGTTCAGGGTGATTGGGATAAGCCTCATCGCCCAAAACTTCCTTGAACAGCTCCACAATGAACTGGGTTGGATATCCTGTCACAGAATCCTCTGGCAGTCCAATCACACGGATATTCTGTCATTTTGAACGTGAAATCAAATCTTCCACTTGTAGCTGCAGAGACTTGTTGGCGGCGGCCACATCCTCAAGCCTGGTTTCCAGCGTAGTGAGTTGGTCGCTGTGGCCAGAGAGCCCGGCCTCAACTTCGGCCAGTGGGAGATGCCACAGAACCCCGGATCGTTTCCACGGTTGCCTGAATTGGATCCAGTGCAGCCGCCAGTGAGTTATTCAGCAATTCAGTTTGGCAGCAGAACTCACCTTCACGCGATTTCGCCAGCTCTCTGACAAGGATCTCCAGTGTTATCGGGTTAGCCGTATCACCCAGAGTGGCTATTGAAGCCTTCAATGAAGGTGGAGTGGTAGCCATTTTAGCTGAAGCGTGTGACTGGTTTGTTCATGCCAACTTAGGTACGCTCTATTACTGGGTAATTAAAATAACCTTTGAAGTCATGAAAATTATGAATTTAGGAGAAATTTAGGATTATTTACAAAATGTTGTCGGAGAAGAGACCTCGTGCGACTTATTTCTACATTGCTCAACAGGAAGCCCGAATTAGTCATATTTGAATAAGGTGCATGCATAGGGATGTCCACGTCGCCCAGAGATATGCCCATGCTATAGAGATACACCTAGCAGACTGAAACTTCACTGTTGTAGGCATAATACAGCTAGTGCTGTCTAGACTTGTGCTGGCAAACAAATCCATTACATTAGCTACCTAAAGGTGAAGTAAACTCAACTGAGGAGTAACAGAGACTTTAAACCTGAAAACGTGCAGGATACCTCTCCGGTTTCCCTGACTTACGTATTTTTTAATACTATGTTATTCTTGTTCGCGTAAGCACTCCTCATAGGCCGCTGTACATTTTTTTGTTAGTGACATGAAACTGACAAAACTCTGAAAGGTATTATTGTAGGTCAGAATTGCAACACAATATTTGTTAAAAATGTTATTCCATAATTTGTTCCCATAGGGGGAGAGGAAGCCTTTAGCTAGGGCCCAGCGGGTGGGGTGGAGGTAGAGCAGCCGTAACCCAGCCTCAGGCCTAAACCACAGGCATTCTACGTGCTTTCTAAGTGGAAGGTGACGGCTCAGTTTAGCTGCTGAGGTTAAACTCAAATGTGCTGCTCTTTGAGAAACTATGGGCTGCTGGCTACGCTGGCCTTCTCAAACTGGTCCTACAGCAATGAAGTATGTCATTAAGTAAACAAAAGGATGCTAAGGCCGTTTATATCACCAAGTACATCCCTGTGTGTGTGTGTGTGTGTGTGTGTGTGTGTGTGTGTGTGTGTGTGTGTGTGTGTGTGTGTGTGTGTGTGTGAAAACAAATGAGGTATAGTAGTGTTTTATGTTGGTCTGTGTACAACTGCTGAAGCAGAGCTTGCTTACTGTACACAGAGCTGCTTTAACACACACACAATGCCTTCCATTGTGATCTGAGTGGAACACTGCAGGCCTTCATATGGTTCCTCCTGATTAAATCATTGAAGTGCAGCTCATCTGCTAATCACAAGGTTTGGTCTGGACCGCCTGCTGGTTAAAGCTCTCTGGTCAGCTAAGAGGCCACTCTGCAATCTGCTATGTACACCCTGTATTGGACACTCCAGGTAGGCAGCCAAATATTACTAGAGCTCTCTCTGGGTCTAAGGTCAAATATCGTCTAACACCCTGTTGATGGATTCATCCACAGTCTGCCTGGCTGTCAACCCTCAACAAGTGTATCTCTATCTGTGATTTATATTTGGCAAAACCACATTTCTTGTCACCTGGGCTTTTGTAGTTTGATGGTTAGCTAACTTCTCCAAACAGATACTTTCTAGATAAAGATGAAAGGACTGTGTCAGACCCCCTAACCAAGCCCCTGAATCTGAGCCCATCTCCTCAATAGAGGAGTGCTCGGAGGTGGCGAGACTGCAAACTGTCATGATTAGCATAAATTAGCGCAAGTTATACACACACTATGGTGCAACGCATCGGAGGATTCTTTTTTCAATGCGTCTGTTTGTACATGTCCCTATTCAAATTAACTGTAAATGGAGAGAAATTGATGTCATGGTGTTTTCTTTTTATAGCTCACCATGATTTGTGCTGATTTTCTAAATGTCTTTGTTCTAATTATTTAGTGTTCTCTACAATCTCAGGTGGAACAGTCCAAGGTGCTGGTAAAGGAAGGAGGAGTTCAGCTGCTTCTCACCATCGTTGACACGCCAGGGTTCGGGGACGCTGTCGACAACAGTAACTGGTACGTCTGACTAGCTAGCTGGCTGACCTTCTGATCTGCTTGCTGACTGGCTAGCCTGCCCTATATCTCTATCTGAATGTGTATATTCTACATTAAATATAGAGTAATTGAGTAATGTCTGTGCTCTGCTCTCCTATAAAGCTGGCAGCCAGTTATCGATCACATCGACAGTAAGTTTGAGGATTACCTCAACTCAGAGTCCCGGGTCAACAGACGGCAGATGCCTGACAACAGAGTGCACTGCTGCCTCTACTTCATTGCCCCCTCTGGACACGGGTAGGTACTGCAGCTGGAATGGTGCCATTTTTGAAACACTATGGTAGTTTAAATTTAGTCCCTGCCGCTTCTCAAACTGTGAATAATTCTTCTCCACGGGAAGAGAAGTGTTTTCCTCCTCATTTGAGATTGAATATGTTCTTGATGCTCTTGACCGTTCCCTTTCAGGGCAGACTAGACGGGGTATTGGTCACGGGAACAAATCAGTAGTACAACTAATGTGTAGCCTAAGACTGTTTACATAATGCTAGCTGGTCATCCACCCTCCTGGCCCTGGTGAGGAGTAAAGCTGTCAGTCTTCATTTAGGCATAGCTGCCCCCCCCCCCCCCTTACTGGGGCTGCTGAGACGCACACTGGGACAACATTTAAGTATCTCTCTTCTCCTGGGTTCACTTTGTTGGAGGCTGTTTCTCATCTCTGTATCTCCTGTCTGTCCTCTGCTCCACACAGCTGGCCCTGCTGTTGCATCTCTGTGGGCTGCGCTGTGCTCCCCATAAACAAAGGGTGATTTGACAGGCCTGTGCTCTCTCATTTGGATGCTGGTGTTCCTCACTGTCTTGGCCCAAAGTGTGCCTATATCTCTGACCAAGTCCTTGTTCTGGTCTCTATTGTGCCTGGCTGGCTGGTAACAGTCTGTGGTCATCCAAGAGGACTAGCACCGTATGGCTCCATTGATAGTTAACATCTGTCTCTTCCTCTGTGTCCCCACGGGACTCACAGCACATTACCAGCACAGCTGGACTGAGGGCAGTGTGGGGGTGGGTGGGTGTGTAGGCAGGCCGGGTGTGTGGGTGGGTGGGTGTGAAGGCAGGCCGTGCGGGGGTGGGTGTGTAGGCAGGCAGGCCATGCGGGGGTGGGTGGGTGTGTAGGCAGGCCGTGTGTGTGTGTAGGCAGGCCGTGTGTGTGTGTGTGTGTGTAGGCAGGCCGTGTGTGTGTGTGTGTGTGTGTGTGTGTGTGTGTGTGTGTGTGTAGGCAGGCCGTGTGTGTGTGTAGGCAGGCCGTGTGTGTGTGTAGGCAGGCCGTGTGTGTGTGTAGGCAGGCCGTGTGTGTGTGTGTGTGTAGGCAGGCCGTGTGTGTGTGTGTGTAGGCAGGCCGTGTGTGTGTGTGTGTGTGTGTGTAGGCAGGCCGTGTGTGTGTAGGCAGGCCGTGTGTGTGTAGGCAGGCCGTGTGTGTGTGTGTGTAGGCAGGCAGGCCGTGTGTGTGTGTGTGTAGGCAGGCAGACCGTGTGTGTGTGTGTGTAGGCAGGCAGGCCGTGTGTGTGTGTGTGTGTAGGCAGGCAGGCCGTGTGTGTAGGCAGGCAGGCCGTGTGTGTGTGTGTGTGTGTAGGCAGGCCGTGTGTGTGTAGGCAGGCCGTGTGTGTGTAGGCAGGCCGTGTGTGTGTAGGCAGGCCGTGTGTGTGTGTGTGTAGGCAGGCAGGCCGTGTGTGTGTGTAGGCAGGCAGACCGTGTGTGTGTGTGTGTGTGTAGGCAGGCAGGCCGTGTGTGTGTGTGTGTGTAGGCAGGCAGGCCGTGTGTGTGTGTGTGTGTAGGCAGGCAGGCCGTGTGTGTAGGCAGGCAGGCCGTGTGTGTGTGTGTGTGTGTGTAGGCAGGCAGGCCGTGTGTGTAGGCAGGCAGGCCGTGTGTGTAGGCAGGCAGGCCGTGTGTGTAGGCAGGCAGGCCGTGTGTGTAGGCAGGCAGGCCGTGTGTGTAGGCAGGCAGGCCGTGTGTGTAGGCAGGCAGGCCGTGTGTGTAGGCAGGCAGGCCGTGTGTGTAGGCAGGCAGGCCGTGTGTGTAGGCAGGCAGGCCGTGTGTGTGTGTGTAGGCAGGCAGGCCGTGTGTGTAGGCAGGCAGGCAGGCCGTGTGTGGGTGTGTAGGCAGGCAGGCCGTGTGTGTGTGTGTGTGTAGGCAGGCAGGCCGTGTGTGTAGGCAGGCAGGCCGTGTGTGTGTGTGTGTGTGTGTAGGCAGGCAGGCCGTGTGTGTGTGTGTGTAGGCAGGCAGGCCGTGTGTGTGTGTGTGTAGGCAGGCAGGCCGTGTGTGTGTGTGTGTAGGCAGGCAGGCCGTGTGTGTGTGTGTGTAGGCAGGCAGGCCGTGTGTGTGTAGGCAGGCAGGCCGTGTGTGTGTAGGCAGGCAGGCCGTGTGTGTGTAGGCAGGCAGGCCGTGTGTGTGTAGGCAGGCAGGCCGTGTGTGTGTGTGTGTGTGTAGGCAGGCAGGCCGTGTGTGTGTAGGCAGGCAGGCCGTGTGTGTGTGTGTAGGCAGGCAGGCCGTGTGTGTGTGTGTAGGCAGGCAGGCCGTGTGTGTGTGTGTGTAGGCAGGCAGGCCGTGTGTGTGTAGGCAGGCAGGCCGTGTGTGTGTAGGCAGGCCGTGTGTGTGTAGGCAGGCAGGCCGTGTGTGTGTGTGTGTGTGTAGGCAGGCAGGCCGTGTGTGTAGGCAGGCAGGCCGTGTGTGTGTGTAGGCAGGCCGTGTGTGTAGGCAGGCAGGCCGTGTGTGTGTGTGTAGGCAGGCAGGCCGGCCGTGTGTGGGTGTGTAGGCAGGCAGGCCGGCCGTGTGTGGGTGTGTAGGCAGGCCGTGTGTGGGTGTGTAGGCAGGCCGTGTGTAGGCAGGCCGTGCGGGGGTGTGTAGGCAGGCCGTGCGGGGGTGGGTGGGTGTGTAGGCAGGGTGGGTGTGTAGGCAGGCCGTGTTTGTGTGTAGGCAGGCCGTGTGTGTGTGTGTAGGCGGGCCGTGTGTGTGTAGGCAGGCCGTGTGTGTGTGTAGGCAGGCAGGCCGTGCGGGGGTGGGTGCGTGTAGGCAGGCCGTGTGTGTGTGTGCGTGTAGGCAGGCCGTGCGTGGGTGTGTAGGCAGGCCGTGCGTGGGTGTGTAGGCAGGCCGTGCGTGGGTGTGTAGGCAGGCAGGCCGGCCGTGTGTGTGTGTGTGTGTAGGCAGGCAGGCCGTGTGTGGGTGTGTAGGCAGGCCGTGTGTGGGTGTGTAGGCAGGCCGTGTGTGGGTGTGTAGCCAGGCCGTGTGTGGGTGTGTAGGCAGGCCGTGCGGGGGTGGGTGGGTGTGTAGGCAGGGTGGGTGTGTAGGCAGGCCGTGTGTGTGTGTGTGTGTGTGTGTGTAGGCAGGCCGTGTGTGTGTGTGTGTGTGTAGGCGGGCCGTGTGTGTGTAGGCAGGCCGTGTGTGTGTGTGTGTGTAGGCAGGCAGGCCGTGTGTGTGTGTGTGCGTGTAGGCAGGCCGTGTGTGTGTGTGGGTGGGCGGGCGGGCGGGCGGGCGGGCGGGCGGGCCGTGCGTGGGTGTGCGTGCGGGCAGGCCGTGCGTGGGTGTGCGGGCGGGCAGGCCGTGCGGGGGTGGGCGGGCGGGCAGGCCGTGCGGGGGTGGGCGGGCGGGCAGGCCGTGCGGGGGTGGGCGGGTGTGTAGGCAGGCAGACCGTGTGTGTGTGTAGGCAGGCAGGCCGTGTGTGTGTGTGTAGGCAGGCCGTGTGTGTGTGTAGGCAGGCCGTGTGTGTGTGTGTAGGCAGGCCGTGTGTGTGTGTGTGTGTAGGCAGGCCGTGTGTGTGTGTGTGTGTAGGCAGGCCGTGTGTGTGTGTGTAGGCAGGCCGTGTGTGTGTGTGTGTGTAGGCAGGCCGTGTGTGTGTGTGTAGGCAGGCCGTGTGTGTGTGTGTAGGCAGGCCGTGTGTGTGTGTGTAGGCAGGCCGTGTGTGTGTGTGTAGGCAGGCCGTGTGTGTGTGTGTGTAGGCAGGCCGTGTGTGTGTGTGTGTAGGCAGGCCGTGTGTGTGTGTGTAGGCAGGCCGTGTGTGTGTGTGTAGGCAGGCCGTGTGTGTGTGTGTAGGCAGGCCGTGTGTGTAGGCAGGCCGTGTGTGTGTGTGTAGGCAGGCCGTGTGTGTGTGTGTAGGCAGGCCGTGTGTGTGTGTGTGTGTAGGCAGGCCGTGTGTGTGTAGGCAGGCCGTGTGTGTGTGTGTGTGTGTAGGTAGGCCGTGTGTGTGTGTGTGTGTGTAGGCAGGCCGTGTGTGTGTGTGTGTGTAGGCAGGCCGTGTGTGTGTGTGTAGGCAGGCCGTGTGTGTGTGTGTGTGTGTAGGCAGGCCGTGTGTGTGTGTGTGTGTAGGCAGGCCGTGTGTGTGTGTGTGTAGGCAGGCCCTGTGTGTGTGTGTGTGTGTAGGCAGGCCCTGTGTGTGTGTGTGTAGGCAGTCCCTGTGTGTGTGTGTGTGTAGGCAGGCCCTGTGTGTGTGTGTGTGTGTAGGCAGGCCCTGTGTGTGTGTGTAGGCAGGCCCTGTGTGTGTGTGTAGGCAGGCCCTGTGTGTGTGTGTAGGCAGGCCCTGTGTGTGTGTGTGTGTGTAGGCAGGCCCTGTGTGTGTGTGTGTGTAGGCAGGCCCTGTGTGTGTGTGTAGGCAGGCCGTGTGTGTGTAGGCAGGCCGTGTGTGTGTGTGTGTAGGCAGGCAGACCGTGTGTGGGGGCAGGCTGTGTGTGTGTGGGGGCAGGCTGTGTGTGTGTGGGGGCAGGCCGTGTGTGTAGGCAGGCAGACCGTGTGTGTAGGCAGGCAGACCGTGTGTGTAGGCAGGCAGACCGTGTGTGTGTAGGCAGGCAGACCGTGTGTGTGTAGGCCGGCAGACCGTGTGTGTGTAGGCCGGCAGACCGTGTGTGTGGGGGCAGGCAGACCGTGTGTGTGGGGGCAGGCAGACCATGTGTGTGTGGGGGCAGGCAGACCGTGTGTGTGGGGGCAGGCAGACCGTGTGTGTGGGGGCAGGCAGACCGTGTGTGTGGGGGCAGGCTGTGTGTGTGTAGGCAGGCAGGCCGTGTGTGTAGGCAGGCAGACCGTGTGTGTGGGGGCAGGCTGTGTGTTGGGGGGGGGGGGGGGGGGGGGGGTGTAGTCCGTGGGTGTGTGGGGGGGTAGTCCGTGGGTGTGGGGGCAGGCCGTGGGTGGGGGGGCTGGCCGTGGGAGTGTGTGTGTGTGTGTGGGGGGGGGGGGGGTGTAGGCCAAGTATGTGTGTGTGTGTGTGTGTGTTTGCACAAACTGATCTTTCAAAATGGAGACTGAAACAAACACAATAATTTTTCAAAGTGCGATGATTCATGCTGCTCTCTTGATCTAACTTTCTGAACATACAGTTGAATCTAGCCACAGCCAAGGCAGAGCATAGACTTGTACATGTTGTCTGCGTGCCAGGATTCGACGCTGTTTAGATGTCCAAGGATCTACTTTTACAGACTGGAATCTGTAACTCTGGATGAAATACCAACTTGATGGCTGTTTAAATGAAATAGTTTTCAGGCAGAACAGAAGAGTGCTGTTCAGTAGATTTACAGTGTATTGTGGGCCAGATGCTGCCATGGAGAGGGAGATTCATTCTGAACAGGAAATTGTTTTTTCTTTAGTCCCGAGGTCAGCCAAGCTGTGAAATCTGAGTTTTTCTACCCCTCTTCCCTCTCTCCATCCCTCTCTCCATCCCTCCGGTGTAGCTCCAACAAGCTTCACCTTGACCATGTTAAATTAAAGGAACTTGTTGAAACTCAAAACCTCTCTCTCTCCAGGTTGAAGCCTCTTGATATAGAGTTCATGAAGCGGTTACATGAAAAAGTGAACATCATCCCCCTCATCGCCAAAGCGGACACAATGACTCCTGAGGAGTGCCAACAGTTCAAGAAGCAGGTGTGTATGTGTGGGCACTGTGTACACACAGGACATGGTGTGTATGTCTTTCTCTGAATGCAGATGTAGACTGTGTGATGTTAGTAGTGTATTCAAGCTATTCCTGTGGGAGAGAACACATGCAATAAGTAAGTGATGCATAGTTGTTGCATGTGACTCAACGAGTGTGTGTACGTGCTGCGCACAGTTCCCTCATCCTGTGTATTGACTGCCCCTTCAGCCTGAGTGAGTATTGATGTTTGTGGCTCGTTGGCCTAGATGGAAACATAACCAGAGGGAAGCACGACTCACATTAACTCTACCACCTCCCCTTTCTCTCTCTCTCACCTTTCTCTCTCACCTTTCTCTCTCTCTCACCTTTCTCTCTCGGTCTCCCCCTCTCTCACCTTTCTCTCTCTCCCCCTCTCTCTCACCTTTCTCTCTCTCCCCCTCTCTCTCACCTTTCTCTCTCTCTCTCCCCCTCTCTCTCACCTTTCTCTCTCTCTCTCCCCCTCTCTCTCACCTTTCTCTCTCTCCCTCCCCCTCTCTCTCACCTTTCTCTCTCTCCCCCTCTCTCTCACCTTTCTCTCTCTCTCTCCCCCTCTCTCTCACCTTTCTCTCTCACCTTTCTCTCTCTCTCACCTTTCTCTCTCGGTCTCCCCCTCTCTCACCTTTCTCTCTCTCCCCCTCTCTCTCACCTTTCTCTCTCTCTCTCCCCCTCTCTCTCACCCTTCTCTCTCTCTCTCCCCCTCTCTCTCACCTTTCTCTCTCTCTCTCCCCCTCTCTCTCACCTTTCTCTCTCTCTCTCCCCCCTCTCTCTCACCTTTCTCTCTCTCTCTCCCCCTCTCTCTCACCTTTCTCTCTCTCTCTCCCCCTCTCTCTCACCTTTCTCTCTCACCTTTCTCTCTCTCTCACCTTTCTCTCTCGGTCTCCCCCTCTCTCACCTTTCTCTCTCGGTCTCCCCCTCTCTCTCACCCTTCTCTCTCTCTCTTTCCCCCTCTCTCTCACCTTTCTCTCTCTCTCTCTCTCCCCCTCTCTCTCACCTTTCTCTCTCTCTCTCTCTCCCCCTCTCTCTCACCTTTCTCTCTCTTTCTCTCACCTTTCTCTCTCTCTCTCTCTCTCTCTCTCTCTCTCTCTCTCTCTCTCTCTCTCTCTCTCTCTCTCTCTCTCCCCCTCACTCTCTTTATAGATCATGCGAGAAATCACAGAGCACAAAATCCAGATCTACGAGTTCCCAGAGACCAACGATGAGGAGGAGAACAAGATGGTCAAGAAGATCAAGGTTTGGACCCCCCCCCCCCACACACACACACACACAGTATTCTCCACACCAAAGATGGAATTGAATAGGAGAGAACACAACACTGTCTTTATCCTGATCATGAAATGTAATGTTTACAGCCCTGCTGAAGGCATAACATAAATCTAACACTACTGAGTGGTTAGTTGGCTGCCCATGAGTGGTTAGTTGGCTGCCCATGAGTGGTTAGTTGGCTGCCCATGAGTGGTTAGTTGGCTGCCCATGAGTGGTTAGTTGGCTGCCCATGAGTGGTTAGTTGGCTGCCCATGAGTGGTTAGTTGGCTGCCCATGAGTGGTTAGTTGGCTGCCCATGAGTGGTTAGTTGGCTGCCCATGAGTGGTTAGTTGGCTGCCCATGAGTGGTTAGTTGGCTGCCCATGAGTGGTTAGTTGGCTGCCCATGAGTGGTTAGTTGGCTGCCCATGAGTGGTTAGTTGGCTGCCCATGAGTGGTTAGTTGGCTGCCCATGAGTGGTTAGTTGTCTGCCACTGAGTGGTTAGTTGGCTACCGCTGCCACTGAGTGGTTATTATTGATTAGGTCACACAATCACATGTCCTCTACTGGTCCAGCACACTATGCACTTGTCACACACACACAGGAGCGAATAATCAAACACACACTCACTAAAGGTACACACAGAAACACACAAGCATACAGACACACACACAAACCACTGTTCTCAACTGTCACTGCCATTAGAGTTGCTGTGTTCCCAATGCACTACTTTAATTCCAGTCAATTCTCCATCCAATTTGAACAAAGGAGTCTTGGTAAACATACTTCACCGCAGCAGAATGTGTGTGTGCATAGCCTTGTCTAACAGGTTATTTGAATGAGTTGTGTGTCTGCTGTGTAATGTTTATCTCCCTCCCCTGCAGGATCGCTTGCCCCTGGCTGTTGTTGGTAGCAACACCATCATCGTGGTCAACGAGAAGCGGGTGAGAGGGAGGCAGTACCCCTGGGGCGTGGCGGAAGGTGAGGGGCCATGGGTCAGAGGTCACAGTCAAGACACTGGCCTGGATACACACACCACAGCCTCTGGGTGTTATTTGATATTAGCACTAAGGTTTCCCCACACGTCGATTTGTTTAACTTTGAAAGGTTTACGTGTGGAAGTAATACAATCTCTCACCCTACTATTGGGGTCAATATATTATGTGTGTGTGTGTGTGTGTGTGTGTGTGTGTGTGTGTGTGTGTGTGTGTGTGTGTGTTGGGGAAGTGCGTCTGCAGGTCATGTTTGACTTAGAATGACCGTTATGCTTTTTCCCTTAGGCCCTCTCTATCTTAATTCAAATGCTGACATTTCTAGTTCCATCTAGTTGGGACTTGCCTGGTTAAATCAAATAAATCTACATTTCCAGTTTCAGCTCAAAAAGAGTATTAAAATGTAACCTTATTCAACACTATTCCTATAATAAACATTATACTACTAGAACCAGGGGAAGTTCAGTAGCCTCCTGCCCAGCAGTTGACATTTAGTTATGCTGTGTTATCAACATTCACTTGCTATGTTATCTCTGGCCCTGAGTGATGTGTGTTCCTGTCTGACCAGTTACGTCAGTCCTGTATATATACTCAGCTATATCTACTGGTGACTTAATGACCATGGAATGTTCTTAACAAATAGAGTAGTACTTAAGTCATTTTGCATACGACGAAAATGACATTTGTTAATGTCATAACAAAAGAAAAGCTTTGAGATGAAATGACCATTGCTATGTATCAACTCAGCATATAACAGGCCCTTTTAGATGGAGGGTGTGTTTTGAGTAGAGTCCTGTATATAGCAGACAGACGTGTTCTATTCAACAGGATATGTATTCAGTTCTCTTTGACGACAGACAGACCGACAGGATATGTGTTCAGTTCTCTTTGATGCCAGACACAGACCGACAGGATATGTGTTCAGTTCTCTTTGATGCCAGACACAGACCGACAGGATATGTGTTCAGTTCTCTTTGATGCCAGACAGACAGATGGACAGGATATGTGTTCAGTTCTCTTTGATGCCAGACACAGACCGACAGGATATGTGTTCAGTTCTCTTTGGTGCCAGACAGACCGACAGGATATGTGTTCAGTTCTCTTTGATGCCAGACACAGACCGACAGGATATGTGTTCAGTTCTCTTTGATGCCAGACAGACAGATGGACAGGATATGTGTTCAGTTCTCTTTGACGCTAGACAGACAGACCGACAGGATATGTGTTCAGTTCTCTTTGACGCCAGACAGACAGACCGACAGGATATGTGTTCAGTTCTCTTTGATGCCAGACAGACAGACCGACAGGATATGTGTTCAGTTCTCTTTGATGCCAGACCGACAGGATATGTGTTCCGTTCTCTTTGATGCCAGACAGACAGACTGACAGGATATGTGTTCAGTTCTCTTTGGTGCCAGACAGACCGACAGGATATGTGTTCAGTTCTCTTTGGTGCCAGACAGACAGACAGGATATGTGTTCAGTTCTCTTTGATGCCAGACCGACAGGATTTGTGTTCAGTTCTCTTTGACGCCAGACAGACAGACAGGATATGTGTTCAGTTCTCTTTGACGCCAGACAGACAGACCGACAGGATATGTGTTCAGTTCTCTTTGGTGGCACACAGACAGACAGGATATGTGTTCAGTTCTCTTTGACGCCAGACAGACAGACAGGATATGTGTTCAGTTCTCTTTGATGACAGACAGACAGACCGACAGGATATGTGTTCAGTTCTCTTTGATGACAGACAGACAGACCGACAGGATATGTGTTCAGTTCTCTTTGGTGCCAGACAGACCGACAGGATATGTGTTCAGTTCTCTTTGACGCCAGACAGACAGACCGACAGGATTTGTGTTCAGTTCTCTTTGACGCCAGACAGACCGACAGGATATGTGTTCAGTTCTCTTTGACGCCAGACAGACAGACAGGATATGTGTTCAGTTCTCTTTGACGCCAGACAGACAGACCGACAGGATTTGTGTTCAGTTCTCTTTGATGCCAGACAGACAGACCGACAGGATATGTGTTCAGTTCTCTTTGATGACAGACAGACAGACCGACAGGATATGTGTTCAGTTCTCTTTGATGACAGACAGACAGACCGACAGGATATGTGTTCAGTTCTCTTTGACGCCAGACAGACAGACAGGATTTGTGTTCAGTTCTCTTTGATGCCAGACCGACAGGATATGTGTTCAGTTCTCTTTGGTGCCAGACAGACCGACAGGATATGTGTTCAGTTCTCTTTGATGCCAGACACAGACCGACAGGATATGTGTTCAGTTCTCTTTGGTGCCAGACAGACCGACAGGATATGTGTTCAGTTCTCTTTGATGCCAGACACAGACCGACAGGATATGTGTTCAGTTCTCTTTGATGCCAGACAGACAGATGGACAGGATATGTGTTCAGTTCTCTTTGACGCTAGACAGACAGACCGACAGGATATGTGTTCAGTTCTCTTTGACGCCAGACAGACAGACCGACAGGATATGTGTTCAGTTCTCTTTGATGCCAGACAGACAGACCGACAGGATATGTGTTCAGTTCTCTTTGATGCCAGACCGACAGACCGACAGGATATGTGTTCAGTTCTCTTTGATGCCAGACAGACAGACCGACAGGATATGTGTTCAGTTCTCTTTGACGCCAGACAGACAGACAGGATTTGTGTTCAGTTCTCTTTGACGCCAGACAGACAGACAGACAGCATATGTGTTCAGTTCTCTTTGACGCCAGACAGACAGACAGGATATGTGTTCAGTTCTCTTTGACGCCAGACAGACAGACCGACAGGATATGTGTTCAGTTCTCTTTGGTGCCAGACATACCGACAGGATATGTGTTCAGTTCTCTTTGGTGCCACACAGACAGACAGGATATGTGTTCAGTTCTCTTTGACGCCAGACAGACAGACAGGATATGTGTTCAGTTCTCTTTGATGACAGACAGACAGACCGACAGGATATGTGTTCAGTTCTCTTTGGTGCCAGACAGACAGACCGACAGGATATGTGTTCAGTTCTCTTTGGTGCCAGACAGACCGACAGGATATGTGTTCAGTTCTCTTTGACGCCAGACAGACAGACCGACAGGATTTGTGTTCAGTTCTCTTTGACGCCAGACAGACCGACAGGATATGTGTTCAGTTCTCTTTGACGCCAGACAGACAGACCGACAGGATATGTGTTCAGTTCTCTTTGGTGCCAGACAGACAGACCGACAGGATATGTGTTCAGTTCTCTTTGGTGCCAGACAGACCGACAGGATATGTGTTCAGTTCTCTTTGACGCCAGACAGACAGACCGACAGGATTTGTGTTCAGTTCTCTTTGACGCCAGACAGACCGACAGGATATGTGTTCAGTTCTCTTTGACGCCAGACAGACAGACCGACAGGATATGTGTTCAGTTCTCTTTGACGCCAGACAGACAGACCGACAGGATATGTGTTCAGTTCTCTTTGGTGCCAGACAGACAGACCGACAGGATATGTGTTCAGTTCTCTTTGACGCCAGACAGACAGACCGACAGGATTTGTGTTCAGTTCTCTTTGACGCCAGACAGACAGACAGACAGGATATGTGTTCAGTTCTCTTTGGTGCCAGACAGACAGACAGGATATGTGTTCAGTTCTCTTTGATGACAGACAGACAGACCGACAGAATATGTGTTCAGTTCTCTTTGGTGCCAGACAGACCGACAGGATATGTGTTCAGTTCTTTTTGGTGCCAGACAGACCGACAGGATATGTGTTCAGTTCTCTTTGGTGCCAGACAGACAGACAGGATATGTGTTCAGTTCTCTTTGGTGCCAGACAGACCGACAGGATATGTGTTCAGTTCTCTTTGGTGCCAGACAGACGACAGGAAGCTGCTTTAGCACCACTCCCTCTAAATGATTCTAGACTCTACAGCACTTGTCTTAGTAGAGTAGACCTGTAGCTATTTTGAACTTTAACCTCATGACCCCAGAGCTCAGGTCATGTGTACACACACACACACACACACACACACACACACACACACACACACACACACACACACACACACACACACACACACACACACACACACACAAGAATACACTCCAACCCCAGAAGTTAATTAATGTCTCCCCTCTGCTCCCCACTGTTTTGTACCGCTGCAAGAGTAGATGGGGGGGAAAGCTGTACTCTAAACTCTACCATTCAGATACAGCTCTTTATCTCTGTCTATGATCAGATTACAAGTCAACATCTTTGGTCTGTAGTGTATGTAAGATGCTGTCATTTTGGTATAAAATAGTAAAGTTGTGTTCTCTCGACTGGATGAATTGTGCGGTTACTACGACTACAGTACCTCTGTGGCGGTTGCATGAAACCCGCCCATGGGGAGTGAGTTTTGGATTACCAAAAATGTTTCTGGCACCGTGTAAGTGTATAAATATAGAGAGGGAGAGGGGAAGGCCACACTTCAGCTATGTGATCCACTCCCTACACACAGCAGTCAGGCAGAAACCTCAGGGGAACTAGTGTATGTGGGAGTATACATGGTGTCTGGCACCACATTGTGGCTGCTGACAGTATTACACCCAGACTCTCCTTCCTGTCTACTCCACGCAACCTCTAGGGGAAGATCTTAATTGCATACTCCTCGCATCCTGTCTTGTCCCCTTCTCAAAACTCATTGGATGAGAAAGCCAGAGGCCCCTCCCCTGTGACCTTCTCCCATGTTTTACAAGGAGAGTGGACGTGAGGTCTTCCCTTCAGCAGTGACTAGCTCTCGATCTCCCTCCTGTGACTGTCACACCCCCTTGTGGTAACTGACAAATCTGACTCTTTCTCTCTGTCTCTTCTGTCTCTTCTCTGTCTCTTCTCTGTCTTTTGTCTCTCTCGTCTCTCTCTCTCTCTCTAGTGGAGAATGGAGAGCACTGTGACTTCACCATCCTGAGGAACATGCTCATCAGGTACTGTTCTAACACAAACACATTCCTCTGCATGATGGTCATGCACCACTGGGTGTCCTGTTTTACACTCTGCATGATGGTCATGCACCACTGAGTGTCCTGTTTTACACTCTGCATGATGGTCATGCACCACTGAGTGTCCTGTTTTACACTCTGCATGATGGTCATGCACCACTGAGTGTCCTGTTTTACACTCTGCATGAGCATCAGCAGATGGCAGAGACATTATGGTGCCAGTTCTCAGTGCCATATCGTTCCTCACTGCTCTCTCGGACTGTTTTAGTGTCACAGTTTTTTTACTGTAAAGTTTATTGCTGTGGTTAATTGTAGTTTAAATAAAGTTGTATTTGAGTGGTTCTGTTCTGTCTTCTTGTTCCAGAATCTATATGCAGTTTAAATAAAGTTTTAATTTGATTTGATCCAGAACCCACATGCAGGACCTGAAGGATGTGACCAACAACGTCCACTATGAGAACTACCGCAGCAGGAAGCTAGCAGCCGTCACATACAACGGAGTGGACAACAACAAGAACAAGGGACCAATGACCAAGTGAGTACTAACCAACAGTCGACCAACGGGCTTTGTAAGTGGTTCTGTTTTTAATTACTCTCCATTTCTGTATCCGTGTGGATGAAGGGAATGAGACAAGACCCTGCACTACTGCAATCCTCTCCCCTGATCACAGGGACTAACAGTCACCCACACACACAGCCCAGAATCTGAGCTGGATCTAACAGTCTAATAAGCCTTAACCATTGCTAATTCACAGCCAAGCACGGAGAACCTCACTAAAATAATGCACCGTAATGCCAAAGTAACCAACAGCATTCGTTCTCATTAGCTAGGTAATAGCTCTCTAACGCATGGTCATCATATCAGCATGCTAAGTGTGTGTGTTTCTCTTTTTTTAGATTTGACACAAGTGAAGGCATGTAAGTGTCATTTCAGTTCTTCAAGTTAGCTCCGTTTCTACTTTCTCTCCTATCTGTTTTTCCATCTGCCTCGTACATTCCCTGTGTTTGTATAGAGGTGCAGCTCTTTATTATAAGCTAGAGGCCCCTACCAGGTCACAATATAGATGAAATCATTCTACAGCATTAGCAAACTGCCCAGAAGTCTTCATTGAATACTTGTTGGTAGAATAGTCTCCAATAGTCTTCCAGGAAAATCATTTTTGTCCTATGATTAGGCTCATGCTTTTTTTTTGTGAGCTTCACTTAGCAACTGTACCAATAGAGCTTTTTGGTGGCTTGGCGTTCACTAACTCAGCGACGCAATGGCTTTACTAACATAAATGAATATTATCCTCTCACTGAATTGCTGGGTCTTCCACATCCAAGGCCTTCCTCTCCCCTGCTCCTCCTCCAGGCATAAGTGTATGCAGGAGAAATCGTGACAGGAATTTCCATCCTGGCCCAAAGTCTGAGTTTGACTACTCTTGACTAGTGCTGGGGTTTAAGGCCTCAGACTGGAGGATGATGTGTGCGTGCTTTAACCCTGCAGGAGTCCCCTGGCCCAGATGGAGGAGGAGAGGAGGGAGCACGTGACCAAGATGGAGAAGATGGAGATGGAAATGGAGCAGGTGTTTGAGATGAAGGTCAAGGAGAAGATCCAGAAGCTCAAAGACTCTGAGCTAGAGGTACAGGAACCTAACAACACCTTCACACCAATAAAACTCACTTACTCACTCGCCCCTTGTTTATTTATTAATGGAGCAATATCACTTAAAAAAGACACCAGTTTGAATGGTTACATTTGTATGTTTTAATTAACAATGTATTCATAAAAAATAGATGCATCTAACACACTCACACAAACACACGAATATATCTCACACACACACACACACACACACACACACACACACACACACACACACACACACACACACACACACACACACACACACACACACACACACACACTAGACTCCAGCCATGCAAATGGTGCTAACTGTCCTGTCTCCAGCTCCAGCGGCGCCATGAGCAGATGAAGAAGAACCTGGAGGCCCAGCACAGGGAGCTGGAGGAGAAGAGACGCCAGCTGGAGGACGAGAAGCACAACTGGGAGGCACAGCAGAGGGTGCTGGAGCAACAGAAACTAGACGCATCCAGGTACAGCACACAACAACTCACATGAAGAAGAAGGCCAACACGTACATTCCTATAGAACTATATTACATGGAGTCAACCATGTTTTTTTTCACTGTCATATAATGCAGTATGTGTTTTTCTACACAAATCAAATCTAACTTTATTTGTCACATGCGCCGAATACAACGTGTAGACCTTGCCGTGAAATGCTTACTTACAAGCCCTTAACCAACAGTGCAGTTCAAGAAGAGTTAAGACAATATTTACCAAATAAACTAAAGTAAAAAGTAACACAATAATATAAAAATAACGAGGCTATATACAAGGGGTGCGGAGGTACAGGTTAGAGGTCATTCGTACATGTAGGTGGGGGTGAAGTGACTATGCATAGATAATAAACAGTGAGTAGCAGCGGTGTAAAAACAAATGGGGGGGGGTGTATGTCAATGTAATAGTCCTGGTAGCCATTTGATTAATTGTTCAGCAGTCTTGTGGCTTGAGGGTAGAAGCTGTTAAGGAGCCTTTTGGTCCTAGACTTGGCGCTCTGGTACCGCTTGTCGTGCGGTACCAGAGACAACAGTCTATGACTAGGGTTTTCCTCCTCACCTCATCCTGTACCATCATAGAATATGATGGAAGGTTATTATTTTGGGAGAAACAAATGTGTCTCAAGGGTTGGGAAAAGGCAGAGCACAAAACACACTCCCTTTGAGACAATACACACCGTTGAAAGGCTGTAAATGGCACCGGGCGCAGCCATAGTGCTGTTTGGATTTCACACAAGTAGACAGCGCAGCATATACTGCACACACAGCTCATTATGAAGAGCTCTGCCTCATAATCAATTTAGTAATGTGTCTCTCTTCCCTCTCCATCTCTGTTCTCCTCTCTCTCGCCCCTACAGGACCCTGGAAAAAAACAAAAAGAAGAAGATATTTTAAAAGTATTTCGGGAAGACCACCGTGTGACAATGTACTGGTTGCCAATTTACCAACCCGGACTGTCAGTTTGTCTGTCGACCAACAACCTGTTACTGTGTGTATGCATGAAGGAGCAGTGTGTTATGTCTGGGGGAAGTGGGTTCTACCTGGGGTCCTACATTAGACCCACTGTCACAGACAGTCCTGGAACATGTCTCCTTTCTGTTCTCTCCTCCCCAAAGACCTTTCTTATTCTTCCTGAAATGGGCATGTTAGACTGTTGTACAATCATGTTTTTTGGTTCGCAGTTCTCAAGCACACACGCAGTCCCACGCACAAAAAACTACCCAGGTATGAGCTATTTCATGATTTCAGAGAAGATTTCATTTTCTTTTTGAAACCCAGAATGCCACAAGACTTCTTGCTTTCTTATCCTCTTTCTAGTTAGATGACCTTGGAGACTGCACGACTTTGTTGTAGTGTTCTATTTAACGCCAAATGACCAAACTGCGGAGTAGGAAGCTACACACCAAGCTACACACCTCAGGCGTTTTTGTTTTTATAACAATTTTTGTTATTTAGTTATCATTATTTTTTGGCCCTCATCCAAAAATATTATCCTCTTCCATTTCTTGTCATTTAAATAATCTAGCCATGGACCGCAGTGTATAACTTCAGTCATGTTAGAACGTTTCATTGCTGGTTATTTTGTCTTTTTTTTTCTCTCTCTATTATATTGGCCCTGCTACAGTAATCATTACATTTTTCATTTTATGTTTGTAGGCATTTCTCCATTCTGGTCTTTGAGGTTTACTGTGCATACTGGACTGCACTCCAGCTGCTACACAGTAGGCCCCCTTGACCAGGGCTGGGAAACCCTGTTTTTGAAGACGGTGGGGGAGGAAAGTTTGGTTGTTAAAACTCAACCCATTAACATAACCCTGTTGTTGTTTACTTACAATGACCAATGACTGTAAACAAGTCTGTATTGACTGTAATAAACAACGATGGAGTTCCCTTCCCTTACATCACATTTAACTCTGTTCATGTAATGCATCTCTGTATTTCTTTTATTTTATTTTGTTTTTATTGTAGTCATAATAAACTTGTGATGATACAACCCCAGTTGGTTTTATTGAAATCAGGTGCATCAAATAAGTTTTTGTTGAGATGGAAGTGAATTAGTGTGATATGATGCTGCTTAGCTTTCCTTTTGATTCCAGTTACAAGCCAAAAGCTGTCGTCAGCGATATGTCCCCCACACCAAGAAGCATGCTATATTTCACCAGCAGGGGGCAGTGAATAACTACTGACTCCACCATATCCCATACAACAGGGATCATCAACTACATTCAGCCACAGGCCCAATTGTTTTTGTTTTTTCTTGAGCAGGTATTTGGGGGTCCGGAACATAATTCCTATTAATTTGTAGACTGCAAATTAACCACAAGAAGCCCAAGGAGATATTTGACATTATTTCAAACCTTTCTTACATTTTGTATATGATCACGTATCTCTATGCGTGGGAATACTTGAACAGAATTCCACCATTTTAAATCACTTGGAGCTGATTTCCTGGTGTTTTTAGTCTTAGGGCCAAGAATGATATGTATATTTTTTAAATAATAAAATAAAATAATTGGGCTCCGAACTTCGGGGGGTGCCAAATACAACGACTGGGCTGTCAGTTGGGGAACCCTGCCCTGCAGTCATAGGGCATATCTCAGGAGTTTCCAGGCTGATTGATCAGTCTTATCACACACACACTCTCTGTGCCCCTTGAACATTCTGCTCTTTAGACCTGATCATCTTGTCATGGTGTACTCCAAACCTGAATCCTCCTGAATAGAGAAATGCACTCAGAGTTCATTGGGGGAGATGGCTGATTAGAGGACTGGCCACCCCTCAGCCTGGTTCCTCTCTAGGTTTCTTCCTAGGTTTTGGCCTTTCTAGGAAGATTTCCTAGCCACTGTGCTTCTACACCTGCATTGCTTGCTGTTTGGGGTTTTAGGCTGGGTTTCTGTACAGCACTTTGATATATCAGCTGATGTAAGAAGGGTATATAAATACATTTGATTTGATTACCTTTGATGCCTTTTACCCACTTCAGGTGAAAGAGACTAAAGGTAAAAGTAGGTAGTCTCTCACCTGATGTAAGTGGCAAGCAAGAATTCCTTGGTCGATGAAATATAGTGCTTACTTAGCACATACTAATAGGCCTACAAGCTAAACTCAGTTGTGACTTCCTCTCGGGAATTTGAATAAACTTCGGAACCATCTGTTGGGATGGATGATTTTGAGACAAAATAATGAATTATAGGTAAGGTTTGACCTAAAACGGAGCAAGAGACAATGGTGATCTAGGAATTAGCTGATCGTAATAGTTAAGCAGTAAAAGCCTGTCAATCGATATTAGGTGAAATGTAGACCGACACCCTTTGACACAGAAAGCTGTGTTGGCGTTGGTCCTTGGTGTCTGTCAGACCACATCATCCCAGCCAAGTCAAACTGGACAACGGTCAAGGTTCATTTCCTCGCTCTGCTCAGCATCCCTAGAGCCATGCGGTCCAGACTGAACATCCCTACTAACCAGGTTTTATTAATGGCCATTGCACTAAGGGTAACGCTCAATTACTCAACTCAAAGTCATTGGATATAAATTCAGTTGTGCCATAGTGCATTTTGATCACATATTGTATTGACCTGCTAGGGAGCTATGAAGAAACTGACAAAGAGCTCTTCCTATCATCTCTATGTATTGTCACCTTGAGTCCTGCCTCAGCTGTGAGCTTTCTCTAGACACTGCATGCATCGCTCAGCCCACTTAGTATATGGCTTCCTGACTATTTACAGTGCCCCATTCAGCTCTATGCCTCAGTGGAGTGGTTACTAATGCTAAACCACTCTCATCAGCAGTCTCTTGCTGCCTGGTCCATGGGAAGCTGGATCCAATCTTTCTTACATAACACTACGAAGCTTCGATTTATTTTTGCTGTCCACACCGCTCAGTGCTTTTCTCTAGTCTATCACCCCTGAGACCTCCTTCCTGCCAAATACTGTTCCATAGCTGGTGAAACACGGGGGGCTCTTGCTAAATGCAGTCCTATGACTTGGCTTGTAGTGTCTGTTCTGCTAAATTGCTCATTTTGACAATGACCTTTGTGTTTTTGGAGCTCTGTGTGTGTGCTATGCTGGAGTGGGTCCAAGCAAACAGACTGCGGAGGGAGAAGATTTGCCACTGTGGCTGTCAACATGTTTTAGCTTTTTTCTCTGTTTGGCTTGGACAAGGCAACACAAACACACACTGTGTGATACACACTCGCTGTTCCACACACACAGTATACACACATTTTTACATATTACATTTTAGTAATTTAACAGACACTCTTATACAGAGCAACTAGCATTTTTTTAAATCCCCATAAAAATCTGTCAATTTAAGCTATCTATTTTTTTTTGCTTTGTATGCAAAAGTGCGACATCAGCCTACAGTATGTTGCACTTCCGCACCTGCGGTGAAAGGTGACGGAGCTAGAGTGGTGTTTGTCAAACCATGAGACATGCCAAAATGTGGTCTTCTCATAAAATCGTATGTAGCGTCCCAACGGTTTGGCCTTTAAACTACCCTGAACAACAATATAAACTCCACATGGAAAGTGTTGGTCCCATGTTTTATGAGCTGAAATAAAATATCCCAGAAATTGACCATACCAACAAAAGCTTATTTCTGTCAAAAGTTGGTGCACAAATTTGTTTGCATCCATGTTAGTGAGCAATTCTCCTTTGCCAAGACAATCAATCCACCTGACAGCTGTGGCATATCAAGAAGCTGATCAAACATTATGATCATTTCACAGGTGCCCCTTGTGCTGGGGACAATAAAAGGCCAATTTAAAATATGTAGTTTTGTCACACAACACAATGCCACAGATGTCAATTTTGAGGGAGTGTGCTGACTGCAGGAATGTCCACCAGAGCTGTTGCAAGAGCTGTTGCCTCCAACGTAATTTTAGAGAATTTGGCAGTATGTCCAACCGACCTCACAACCACAGACCACGTGTAACCAGTCCAGCCCAGGACCTCCACATCCGGCTTCTTCACCTGCTGGATCATCTGAGACCAACCACCCAGACAGATGATGAAACTGTGGGTTTGCACAACCTGATGAATTTCTGCTCAAACTGTCAGAAACCGTCCCGGGGAAGCTCATCTGCGTGCTCGTCGTCCTCACTAGGGTCTTGATCTGACTGCAGTTTGTCGTCGTAACCAATTTCAGTGGGCAAATGCTCACCGATGGCCACTGGCAAGCTGGGGAAGTGTGCTCTTCACGGTTGAATCCTGGTTTCGTGTGGGTGAGCGGTTTGCTGATGTCAATGTTCTGAACAGAGTACCCCATGGTGGCGGTGGGGTTATGGTATGCATAGGCATAAGCTACAGACAATGAACACAATTGCATTTTATCAATGACAATTTGAATGCACAGATTACTGTGACGAGATCCCGAGGCCCATAGTCATGCCATTCCTCCTCCACCATCACCTCAGGTTTCAGCATGATAATGCACAGACCATGTCGCAAGGATCTGTCCACAATTCCTGGAAGCTGAAAATGTCCCAGTTCTTCCATGCCCTGCATACTCACCAGACATGTCACCCATTGAGCATGTTTGGGACGCTCTGGATCGACATGTACGACAGCGTGTTCCAGTTCCCACCAATATCCAGCAACTTCGCTTAGCCATTGAAGAGGAGTGGGACAACATTCCTCAGGCAACAATCAATAGCCTGATCATCTCTATGTGAAGGAGATGTCGCGCTGCATGAGGCAAATGGTGGTCACACCAGATACTGACTGTTTTGCTCTAGGACGCCATCAGGCCTCACAATACTCGTCTGAAGGTCCCCGGTACCATTTGAAAAAATTAATGGCGGTACAGTATATATGGAGACTGTTTAGTGCCAAAAAATAAGGGTTTAACTACGTCAAGATGTTTTAATGTTTCCTCATCTTTCTTATATCTATCAGATATAGGACAGATACTTCAGAACAAACTTCCTTTCGATGTTTTTGGGGGGGACAATCTGTTGTTCCATGTAGGGAATCTGTTTTTCAATGTGTTTGTATGGGCTAGCAGCAGTAAGGTACCCCAAAAAATGTCATAAAATATTTGTATTATATTTTTGGGATAATTCAAGGGGTCTTACAATTCAAAATCAAATAGCTAAATAATCATTGGTCTGACCTTCTTAAAACAATCCCATATAGCTTAGTAGACCCCCCCCTCCCGAAAGGTGCTGTCCCACCTATGCACTCACACTGGTCCCTTCTAGTGCTGATGGCTTGTCAACCAGTACAAAGTGAAGATTAGGGTTCTGCCCGAACACTAGTTGGTATGGGCTGTAACTCTGCTGACAGAGAAGAGCTTTGACTGGGCTGAGAGCTGCCATGACTGGGAGCTGCCCTCTCGTAGGTGTGGGAGGGCCAAGAGACCAGAGGTGGCAGAACGGAAGTGCTCGTGTTGGGGTGTCAGGTTTTAGCATAGCCAGAAGGCAGGGAGGGACAGTTCCTCTTGCTGCTCCGTAGGCAAGAACAGTGGTCTTGTAGGGGATGCGAGATTGGAAGCCAGTGGAGTGTGCGGAAGAGTGGGGCGACATGGGAGAACTTTGGAAGGTTGACCACCCAGCGGTCTGCAGCGTTCTGGGTAAGTATAGGGGTTTGATGGTACAATCAGGGAGCCCGGCCAACACACACAGTGCACTCGCTTGGTGTGCCACACTCTCGTTGTGTCACGCAATAGGGTTACACAGCAGTACGTTAGTCTAACGGGCCTCTCAGTTTTGGACCCACTAAGGAATCAGGGGCCAGATTCTATTTTGTACGTGGGTCTGCACTGTTTCACCACCTGTGGTCTCTGCCACCATGGAGACGTGCCTTTTGTTAGCCAGAATCCCATTACGTCATTGGACCACAGCTGTGTCTGTGTATCTTTGTGCATCTATGGCTACGTTTACATAGGCAGCCCAATTCTGATTTTTTTTTCTGAAAAAAATCTTATGTGAAAAGATCTGATGTGATTGGTCAAAATACCTATTGGTGGGACAAATATCAGAAATGGACTGCCTGTGTAAACAGCCTATATGTGTACCTGTCTCCAAAGCCACTTAGTTGGTGAGTGCATACATTTTTATTATGTTGATCCCTGCGGGAATTGAACCCACTACCTTGGCAGTGCTAGCACCAGTCTTGCATACTGAGACACACTTCGTATACGTGTCTGTGTCCACATGGGCAAGTTAGTTTATGTGGTGATATGATCAGAGTAATTGAGAGAAGTTGGATAGGGGTCAAGAAGAGAAAATGTTGGTTGTTATCTGGTCACGCTACAGCTCCATGCTCAACAGGTCAGAGCCTTGGCTGCCACAACTAGAGTATAAGTGAGTCAATATTGGCAAAGAAGTGGCATGGAACAGAGCACAGGGTTACTGGTAGGAGAAACCGGATCCTCGACATGTCTGTCATATCACTGTGTGATAGCTAAATCTTTACAGCTGTTTTTGGCTGTGATCACTTTATTCTTTTTTTTTTAATTATCCCCTTATCCTTTTGTGAATTCATAGTGTTTTGAGACATCTTGTTTTGTGGTTTTTATCCATCTGTAGACATCATACAGCTTTATTACCTGTTGGTGTTTTCTCAGTGATTACGACCTCCTTGGTATTGTGAAATAAGAACAGGGTTCAAGTAAAGGTGGAAGTGTTTTGACTTTGAACCATGAAACACTCCGATGCTATATAAAGAGGTGTGATGGGAACACAGCATGCATGGCTTTCCCCATCAGTACTGGTGGTGGAACCATACCGGTGTATGCTGCATGGCGCTCAGATATCTTCCTGTCTACAGCTTCCAGGGGTGGCCTACATTTGCTGAATAAGGTGTGCTTAGAGCAGGGCTAGAGCAAAAGCCTGCATACACAGTTCCAAAAGGGAAGTCCACTGCTTTGTTATGCTGAACCCTCACAGCATAACATCCACATTAATTTTATTAAGACTTCTAACATTCTAACAAAACACAATAAGTGTTGTACAGCTCTGTTACATAGTTCAGAACTTGTTATACAGTTTGATAGCTTATCTATCACCACCTTTATGTAGCCAGAGATGAAATCCAACATAATCCCCTTTTGGCTAATTTAAAATGCTAATGAGATGCTAATGAAATCAGAGGAGAAAAAACCTGTCGTGTAGAGAACCAGAATGGTATTACTTAGCCTGGTTGTCCATTTAAACTGGCCACAATGCATCATGTTATGTAAAACTCTGACCACCTTCAGCACCTCTCTCTCATTGGTCGTTCTGTTGTCTGCATATTTCTATTTGACCGGAGAGGGAAGAAATGGGGCCTAGCTAGAATGAGAGAGCAAGAGAGCCTGGAAGCTGTGGGTTATATGAAGCTTTGAAATACACATTTATATTCTATCCCTGCTTGCAGTGCAACCATATCTGTGTATTTTATTTACTGAAAATAAATTAAGTGTTGTAACACTATTTGAAATGCAAAACTGAGAACACATAGGGGCTTCTGTGACCAGCATGGAGACACGTTTGAATATTATTTGTTGAAAAAAAATGATATTACACATATTGTTTTAAATTATTATAGTCATCTATTACATCTTACATCTCAACTTTAGTTTTAATAATAGCTTATTTTGTAGAAGAGAAAAGATCAATCTCATCATCATCATCATCATCATCATCATCATGCACACTTCTCCTTTTCATAAAGAGCACCTACATGTGAGTTGCTACGGTGTTTGTGTTTTTTCACCAACTCAATGAAAAGAAATCCTGTGTACCACTTGTGTAACCTTCTGACCTGTTTCAGACGTGTCAAACATAAACCAATAGATCAGGAGTTTTAATAGAAAATGCATCAGATCTGAAGTCCTCTTCAAGGACACAGTAGAACATGTGGACTGAAAAAAGGTTAGAGCCACGCCCCCCTGGTGTGATGACGAGACCAGCTGGCGTTTAACGCGAACACTGCTGCAGCACCACCACGCCACCGGCCAGTTCCTCTAGGCAAGCTGACCTGTGTGGACGGCACCTGAATATTCAGCAAGGACCTAACACCAGTAGGCTTCATGATAAAAATGGAGTGAGAGAAACAGCTAAACGACTAAAGAATTGGACCTGCTGTTTTGTGCGTATTTTCTATCTATTTTACTCACAAAAAAACAAACACACGGTACAACATACTACGACTCATATGTCTGTAAATTAGTAGAACTGTCACATCTACAACGGTCTTGCATGTCTGAGCAGGAGTCGATCAATCACACTGTAGGCTACTTTTACACGTTGCGCGCCTGCTACTGCCTTCGCCGCTCTGTCCGGTCTACCCGTGGTCTAGACTGTTCCAAGCCCCGGTGCATTGACCAGCCAACTAAGCCGCAGTCATGGGAGGGAATTTGGGGTGCCACCGCTCGATCCCCAAAGACCCGACGGATTTCAGCAACAGCAAGCGCAAGTTTAGCGCCGCGTGCAACTTCAGCCACATCCTCGTGAACCAAGAGCGGTTGAATATCAACACGGCCACCGAGGAGGAGCTGATGACTCTACCAGGAGTGAACCGCACGGTAGCGCAGAATATCGTGGAGTACCGGAACTGCATTGCGGGGTTTAAAAAGGTAGAGGACTTGGCTCTCGTGAGCGGAATCGGTGCCGGCAAACTGGAGATTATCAGACTGGAAATATGCGTCTCGAGCAGGACGGGTTCGTCCCAACACTCGCCGTCGTCTCTGCGTAAAGACTTCGAGCCCCACCTGTCATGCACAGGTATGAACATCAACACCGCCACACCGGCGCAGCTCATGAGCATCCGTGGCATCACGGATAAAATAGCGAAGAACATAGTAGAATACCGGATGGGAAATGGTCCGTTTAAAAGCATCGAAGACTTGGTGAGGGTCAATCACATAAACTCCTCTCTATTGGACAAAATTCGCTTTCAAGTGTTCGTAGAGCGTTCCAGAACACCTTCCACCAATACTAACGGGGGGTTGGCATACACTACCAAGTCTCACCCGAGCCCCACATCATTCAGTCTCCGGAGTGAAGACATGGAGCTTCCACCCGGGGGGCCGACTCGGATTATGTCTGTGCGGCCCAACGTGGAGCCTCCGTCGGGGATGCGGGACGGGAAAGCGGTGGTCAGGGTGGCAACCTGGAACCTCCAGAACTGCTCTTGTGAAAAGGCCAACAACCCGGGCGTCAAAGAGGTCGTGTGTATGACATTGCTTGAAAACGAGTAAGTATTGATCTGTACACTACTGACAAACGGTCAATGTTATAGACGTTAATTGTCCATTAGACATTGTAGATTATATGCCAATGTATGGTGATCAAATCACATTTAATTTGTCACTTCCACCGAATACAACAGGTGTGTGTACCTTACTGTGAAATGTTTATGCCCTTAACCAAAATGCAGTTCAAGAAATAGTTAAGAAAATATTGACTAAATAAAATGAACACAAAATAACAGTAACGAGGCTATGTTAGTTAAGGTAATTTGTACATGTAGGTAGGGGTAAAGTGACTGTGCATAGATAATTAACAAAACGTAGCATCAGTGTAAAAACGTGTTGTGGGGTGGGTGTCAATGTAACCAGTCCGAGTGGCCATTTGATTCATTGTGGAGCAGTCTTGTGGCTTGGTGGTAGGAGCCTTTTGGACCTAGACTTGGCCCGCCGGTACCGCTTGCCCTGCGGTAGCAGAGAGAAGTCTGACTTGGGTGACTGGATGTTCCATCTGTGCTAAAAACAGTGTACATGTGAAACATGGCCATAACATAACACCTGTAATCCAAATAGATTTGTTAGATAAGGGAAGTGCTTGTCACTTGTTTTGTGTCCCTGGGGGAAAACACCTCTGCAGGTGGTAGAGAACAATCACACTGTTGGATCAACTAATGTAGCCTGTCTGGACTCTCAGGGTGGTTCCTAAATGAGGTACTGCCAGGTGAACACCTATCACAGACCAGGTAAACTGTGTTAAGGGATAGAGCTGTCTGATCAGTAGTCTTGTTAGAAAGCCAGACCCTCACCACTGTGTTCAGCTTTATCTATCAGAGACGATGAGTCGTTGAGTGTTTGGTCTTCGGTGGCTTTGATTGTCTCCAAGGCTACTCACAGAGACATTCATGAACTCACACTCTCTCCCTCTGTGGGTGTGACTTCCCCAGTCGACTCAGTGCCTTAGCACTGTGTGTGTTTTACACTGAACACAAATATTAACGCAACATATAAAGTGTTGGTCCCATGTTTCATGAACTGTAATAAAAGATCAGATGTTCCATATGTACAAAAATATTATCTGTAAAATTTTGTGCACAAATTTGTTTACATCCATGTTAGTGAGCATTTCTTCTTTGCCAAGATAATCCATCCACCTGACAGGTGTGGCATATCAAGAAGCTGATTAAACAGCATGATCATTACACATGTTCACCTTGTGCTGGGGACAGTAAAAGACCACTCTAAAATTATCGGTTTTGTCACACAACACAATGCCACAGATGTGTCAAGTTGAGGGAGCATGACATTTGCCTGCTGACT